>NC_051321.1:12419159-12722189 GCF_015220235.1 Choloepus didactylus
TCAGTTAAATACAACAGCAACAGCCACAACACAAAGTAGCATTCCCGGCTGCCCAAGTTCTCTCCGGGGAGCAGGAGGCCTTGGCCCAGCGTTGGCCCCATCTCCTTGGCTTAAACGCCTGGGGCCCAGGGGTGACTATTACTAGAGAGGCCGCAGGATCTCTGGGGCGTCTGCCCTCCCGCGCACAGGTCACCCTCAGGAACAATGTGAGAGTCAAGGGGGCATTGGCTAAGGGCCATGGGCCAGGCACAGTGCGGGCCCTGTGCGTGCTGTGTTCGATTCCACAGCAATCGGGGAGGCAAGGGCAGGGGGGGATATTGTCCTTCTTTTGCAGATGATGACGCCAGGACTCCATCGTCAACGAAGATGATGACCAGCCTTTGCAGTGCTTATTGAGCCTGAGCACCTGCCAGCATCACCTCATGCAATCCCACCAGCTGGCTGGGACCATTGCTCCACTTTGCAAAAGAGAAACCGGAGGGAGAAAGGCAGGGATAGAATTAGAACTCAAGTCCACCTGGCTCCCAAGACAGGGCACTTGACCGCTTCACTATGGCCCCTCTGAGGACAGGGGACTGTATACAGGGAGTTAGAGGTCGTGGGCAACGAGACCTCCGCCCCTTCGGTCCCGTCCTCAGGCCTGGCCAGGTGTTCCCACGCCTCCTGCCTTGGGGATGATTTACAGCCTCGGGAACTGATGGGCAACTGATAGGTAACTGATGGGTAACTGTGGTTAACTGATGGTTAACTGACCAGCTGCTCATTAACCTCAGCTGGGCGGCGGCGAGGCCGGAGGCGGCGGGCTAGCGACTTTCCCAGGCCCGGAGTACAGGTGCCGCGCGCAACCCGGGACCGAACCCCAACCCCGGAGCCTGGAGCCGGTAGCTGGGAGCCGGGCGGGGGAGCGCGCGCGCCGGAGCGGGACACGTCGAGGCTCCGCGGCCGGGCTCACAGCGCCATCGCGTGGCCGAAGGGGGCACGGCAGCCAGGGCCCGTCCACCGCAGCCCCCGGGGTCGACCTTCCCCAGGGCGTGGGAGATTCGGATCAATGGCAGCTGAAGGCAGAAGAGCCAACTGCGTCCTTTTGGGAACCATCACCACCCCCCTCGCCCCGGTCTCCGGCGCGGGATGCGGGTGGCCCGTGTGGTTGCAGCTGCAAAGGGCCCGATGGGACCCTCCTTGGCGGGGGTGTCTTGGTCATTCCTGAGCTCTGAGTTGGGGGAGTTGGGGGAGCAAAGCCACCAGCCCCTCCTGGCGGGGCAGCGGGTCTGCGGGAGCAAAGGGAGCGCAGGTGGCAAAGGGCCGCGGAGCCGCCTTCTTCGGGGATACCTGGGCCTGTGACTCCCGGCTCACAGCACCATTCATGCATTCGGCAAAAGTTTATTGAGCACCTACTGTGTACCAGGACCCAAGGTGGGTGCTGAGGATGCAGAAGAGGATAAAAGAGATGGCTTGCAGTGCATGAAGCCCCTGTGCCCCCTCCTCTGAGTGTTTGAAAATGCACACAGATGCACAGGGTTACAAGCAAGCCAACTGCAACAGCACAATTGTCTGAATAGTTTTAAAATTGTGAGATGGTCCTAGATGCTCTCTGTTGACATAGGAAGTAACAAGATAGACTGGCCAGTTTATAACTACGGTAATTCTAAAATAGTGATGTGCACAAAAGATATTTTGTGATAACTGTGCCATCTGTAATGTGACATGCAAATAGCTGGGTTTTCTGTGGGTGACAAAATCATGGGTACACTGCGGCTTGTTGCCTATGTTCCTAATGGAAGAAAATATTAAATTTCAGTTTGAGGCTAGTGAAAATAATGTAACATTTTCCCCATCCAAGTTCACAGGCCCCCTGAATTTTATCTGTAGAGAACTTGGTTGAGGGGCCTAGTAGGTGAACAAGCAAATCAACAAGATGAATAAAGATGGTGGGTGATCAGTGCTTTTAGGAAATCAAGATGATGTGACTGAATAAAATGGGAAGGGAGGCCCTCCCCACTGTGGGATATGACTCCCACGGGGGTGAATCTCCCTGGCAACATGGGACATGACTCCCAGGAATGAGCCTGGCCCTGGCATCGAGGGATTGAGAATGCCTTCTTGACCAAAAGGATGAAAAGAAAGGTAACAAAATAAGGTTTCAGTGGCTAAGGGATTTCAAATAGAGTTGAGAGTCTGTCCTGGAGGTTACTCTTATGCAAGCTTCAGCTAGACATCCTGAATAGCCACAGTATGCCAAGGCCTAACCAACAGTAGTCCTGAAAATACTCAAGAATACCTAGGCCCTATCTGAGACTCTGCAAAATTTTCACTCACTAAGTTTATTTTTCAGAAACTTAAAACCTCCAAAGTGTTCCTATGCCAGATAAGCCTCCAAACCCAGAGGCAACAGCCTCTCCAGAAACATCCACCCGGTGCATCCCCCTTCCCCATAATGTCGATACCCCTTTTCAATATGAACAAATTAGAGTAGTCACTGCCCAGATATCCCTGAAGATTGAGACAGTGATCAAACAAGAGGGAGGAGTAGCAATAGATAAGATAGGATTTAACAAAGGATTACAAATATTGAATCTTCATATAATTGTTTTGTAAGTTCCTAGGGTAGTAGAATAGCTAGAAGGAAATAACTGAAATGGTAGAACCATAACACATAACACTCATCGAAATATGCTAACTATTTGTTAAATTGTACTTTGAAAGTTATCACTTTTCTGTATATATGTTATATTTCACAATAAAAATGTTAAAAATAAAAAATGGGAAGGAAGGGAGGAGGACCTGTTTCAGATAGGGTGACCCAGAAGGGCCTGAGGGAGAGGACATTTGACAATTTGGAGCTCCGTACAAAGGTAGAAAGTGGCCACCAGGAGGCGCAGTTTGGCCCTAGACAAGCACAGTGTTTTTGAACATTTTGACTCTCGTGTGCAAAACCTGTGCTCTTAAGTCCGCCAACCTCATGTCTGGTCCCTGAAGGCACTTGATTCACAACCTTGCAGCCCAGACATTCTTGGGTCACTCTTGAGGCAACCCAGCCAGGGAACAGCAATTTGTCCTGACAAATTAAACCCCTCAAGGTTTAACCTGAAGAAGAAGATAAGCCTGAGTCCTCCTTGGGAGGCAGGCTCCTACTGACTTGGGGTCCCCTTGGACCTTCCAAGCCTCTACCCACCTTGAATTCCAGCTGCGATTTCCTGTGGCTTCTCCATTCTACGTGTGTCCAGACTAGCAGCAGTGCCAGAGAGGCAGCGTCTTGGGAGCTGCTTGGTAGGTCAGAGGAGGCTTTGTAGATGGGTAGGAACCCGTGTGGCAAGCTTGCAGGGTGATGTCAGTGCTGGCACTGGCAAAAAACAATTTTGTTCACAAGAAGATTAATTAGACAAACACAGTACCCATCAGCTATTGCTGCCTCTTCCTTGGGGGTCAGTCCTAGTCAAGCCTTTGCTGGAGACTTTTTTCATCTTTTTAAAAGAGCTTAATCTCCTAACAAGGCAGCCCCAAAACGATTCATGGCGTGCCAGAAGAGCACGTACACACAAGCACGTTCTGAACGGAGGGTTCCCGCAAACCGCTGGGCCGCAGGGCTCGGGCTGGCCCAGCCCTGGAGCCAACCAGGGCTTCTTCCTTCTACCTGCACAGACCTGGCCTCAGGAAGTGTGTTGAGCCCTGACTCCTCAGCAACAAGGATGCCCCGTGTGTGAGCTCTCACGGGCTCTCTCCCTGTCTTCCTTTCGTGGGAGAGCATTCTTGGAGAGGGGGCAGCCAGCCGCGCTGGGTCATGGGCTTGGAGGCTGCCACCGCCTTCCCCCTTGTCAAATACCCTCTTTCTCCCACAGGCACCTGCCCTCTGGTCTCATGGTGGGAAGAGTCAGTGAATCCCTGAGTGGCGGCCTCATTCATCATTCAACAAATATTTACGGAGCCCATTCTCTGCCAGCGACACTGGGGATAAAGGGATAATCTCCATTCATTAGGGTTTCGCCACAGGGGAAGAAATGGCAGATGAATAGGCCAAATGCACAAACCTGCTAGTAACTGACTATGGTGAAGGCCAAGAATGAGGGGATGTGGTGAGGAGGGCCGGGAGGTGGCAGCCATTTTGCAGAGGGTATCCCTGAGGAGGAGAAATTGGAGAGGAAACTAGAGGAGTGAGGGGGTCTTCCTGGGGAGATCTGGCTTGCTTTCGGCTGCTGGGGGCAGGAATGTGGTGCTGCCAAGGGAGGGCAGGTGCTGAACCTATCTGTTGACTGGCTTAATAAGAAAAATGCTTCCCGGCTGTGCTTCTCACCTTTGAGAGACATTAGATCCTCTAGGGGCTTGCCAAAATGCAGATTCCTCACTCCACTGAATCAGAAGGCCTGGGAAGGGCCCAGAAAGCTGCGTTTGTAACAGTCCTCCCCTCCCGCACCCCACGGTGATGATGTGCTGCAATTGGTCCTGGATTGCTGACCTCTCTGTCTGGTCAGGCCTCCTGAGGCTCCAAAAAGTCCCTGCAGCCAGGTTTCTGGGTGCCCACTGCCAGTGTGACTTCAGCAGGCCCCTTTCTGGGGCTCCCCATCACCCGGGGCCTTCATGTCCCACCCTGGTGTAGGAGACCCATGTTCCAGGCTAGGCTTGGCTGAGGCACTTGGTTAGAAGGGCACACATTCAGCTCCTTGGAAGTGGCCGGCAGGTCTGACCTCCCCTTTAATGGCCTCTGAAAACCTCCGGTGGCTGAGGAGGGGGTAATGGCCACTCAGGTGTCCCATCCGTCATCCCTCCTGGAGGTTCCTAAAGCCCCACGGGTTGCCAATGTCCTCTGGGACACTGTGTCTATATTCTCTTAGAAAAAAAGCCTGCCTGCAGGAATCAGCTGCAGTTGCAACTTGCGTTTCTGTAGCAGATGGGCGCCTGGGTCTGCAGAGGGCAGCCTGTGTCCACGTGGTCCTGCGCGGGGCGGGGAATGGCCATCCGCCCCAAGAGCTGGTTCTCACGAGGGCAGGAATCTTGAAGCCAACCTGTCCCTGACCAGGATAAGTGGGCTGAGAACTGCACTGACCTCCTCTGGCTGAGCCCTGTCTGTAGGGTGACTTGTTCCAGGGTCCAGCAAAGTCCCTTCCTGTATCTTGCACCCTGTCCTTCTAGATTTCACTGTGAGTAAATGGGACCCTGAGCCCACCTCCAGATCTGCATGAGCCATTCTCCTGGGTCCATTCTCAGTGGGCAGCAGCACAGCTAGCATGTGTGTGTGCTGGAGAAGGGCATGCTCCAGGCCCCGCCCTGGGGCACTAGAGACCTGGGGGAGGGATGAGAAGGTTCTGACGGTAATACCTGAAAATTCTAAATTCAAACCTGGTCTTCCAGATCACGAGGAAGCTATATTTATCAAGGTCGATGAATAACACGTTTTATTTAACTGTTTGTTGTTTTACTAATGGACACATGGTATGGGGTCCTCCGTTTATGCTTTTGTGCTGGGTCCCCTCAAATGTTAGTTATCTTGGAGACAGGTGGAGGGAAGTTACTAGAACCAAATCATCCTCCCCGCAGTGGCACAGGGAAGTGTGGATCGCCACCCTGGCTTAATCTAACTCTGGTAACTCTCCAAGCATGGTTGGGGAAGAGCAGTGTCAAAATCTCGGGGAGCCTGTTTAACCTGCAGGTTCCAGGGTACACGCTGGATCTGATGATAGTAGAATGGATCAGGAAATTCTTTGTTCCTTTGTCTAATGGTTTTTGAAACGCTCAGCAGCCAAACAGATGTTTTTCAAACAGAAGTCAGTTCAATGAACTGGGTAGTTGAGACTTAGCATCCAAGCTTCATTTCCTGATCTCTACTGCCCCCTGCTGCTGGCGTGGCGATGGTCCCCGGCATTAGAGGAGCAGGTTCAAAGAGGTCGCTCCTTACACTGTGATGGGGAACCCGAGGCTCAGATTGGGCCAGGGCTCAGAATGGGCCGGGACTTCCTTTAGGCTACACAGCAAGTCAGCAGAGCTCCTGCCTCCCCATCAACCAGGACTGAGTCCTCTGGCTCATGGATTAGCAAAGGGTGGTCCCCTGACTGGCAGCATCGGATTCACCCAGGTAATGCAGCTCCTGGGGGAAGTCTGCTGTTGGGGTCCAGCCCTCTGCATTTTAACAAGTCCTCCAGGAGATTCTGAACCTTTGCTCTCACTATTTTACTATCTTTTGGGAATAGAAGTCCAAAGGAGAAATTGACTTTCTTAACAAACTGTGCATTTTTAAAATTAAAATAAGGCATGAGAAACTGCAGGGGCTTGACTACTTTTCATTTTTGTATTTGTGAGAACATTCAACTTTGCAACAGCACAGGTGGGCACAGTTCAAGCTTTTGCAGTGAAGGAGACTCCTCGGGGACAAATACTTGGAAAGTCCTCTCTGACCTCTGGGTAATGTGCGTGTCCCCTGCCGAGCCACAGCACACCTCCACCATCAGCAGGGTTTCTCCATTGGCTGAGCAGCATCTGAAGGCAGATGTAATCAAGGGTAGGGGATCTGGATTTTCTGCAACAGTCCTGATTTGAATTCATACATTTGTGCATTCATTCATTCACTCACTCATGTAACAACTATTTCCTCAGTACTGGCTGTGTATCGTACGGACTGAACTAGCTGTTAGACATATGGTTGAAACTACAGGCTAGTGGGACAGACAGACAGGTGACCAGAAATTGCACATAAAATGAATTAGTTGAAATTAATCAATCACAGCTGTAATGAGTGCCATGAAGACGACATTCTGGGAGCCTTGCCAGGCAGGAAGGCACAGCCTAGCAGGAGAGAGATCACAAAACAGGGTGACAACACGTTATGAGATACACAGTCCCGAGCACTATGTGGGAGAGGACACCTCAAACTCCACCTTTCTAGGTGGGCTGCAGGTGAGGCCCCGAGAAAAATTTCACGAAGGCCTAGGATGAGTGGGCTGAGTTTTCTTACAATTAGAATTAAATAGGGTTTTTATTTATTTTTTATGGGAACAATTTTTATTGTTAAAATTTAGCAAATAAGGTAAGCATTTTACACCACCTGTAATCCCACCATCCAGACATAGCCACCGACAAGAGTTTGTCACCGAACCTTCTGGATTTTTCAATTTATATATATGTATCATATTAGTATTGCATTATATGATTATATGATTATTACATTATTATATTATAAATGCCATTATATTATATGTTGTTTGCCATTTGCCTTTTTAATTAGCAAACTATCATGGGCATTCTTTCTTCCTACATGTTTACTGAGGCACAGTGTCCAGTGCCCAATGTACCCTGTACACAAAGTGCACAAAAATGTCACCTTCACAGATTTACTGGGTGCATAAATAGAAAGGAAGAAAAAAAGCAGGTACAGTGAGAAATACTACAAATAATCTAGTTTAGGCAGAAGGGTCAGGGAAAGCCTCTCCTGGAAAGTGACATTTCACCTGAGAAATGCAGGATAAGTAGCCGCTACCTGGAGTGACTCAGGGCAAGCATGCCAGGTGAGGCGAGCAGCACATACAAAGCCTCAGAGATGGAGCCTGGCATGGCTTGTCTCAAGGAACTGATCAATGGTGGGGGTGGCCGGAGCATGGGGTTCCAGCGAGGGGGTGGCTGCACCAGGCTGAGGTCATTGTGGTCTCTGGGGTACCTGGGGCTTGAGCCCCCAGGTTAGACAGAACACAGAGCCTCCACTATGCAAGGCCTAGTGGGTGGCAGGAAATTCATATATTTCTCCAAACACAATGGGACGCTACGATGGGGATTTAAGCTGAAGGGTGACACGATTTAGGTTTTTACAAGTTCTCACCCACTGCTAGGGAGACAAGATTTGGAGGGGAGCAAGAGGGATGAAGGGCTGAGGCCAATATGGTTCTAAATACAAAAACACTTGGATCTAAATCAATGTTTGTAACAGCATAGGATTCCATTATATGGATGTGCTAGAATTGCTTTGGGCAATCTGTGGATATTTAAAAGTTTTACAATGACATCTTTGCAGCTCAATTGTTGAGCCCATTCTTAATTGTTTTCTTAGAAAAATGTCTAGAAGTGAAATTTAGCCAACGATCTGCACATTTTAAAGACTTTATATGCATCACCAAATTGCCTTCTGGAGCAGCTGCATCAAATTGCATTCCTGCCAGGCATACAAAAGAGGGTCCACTTCACTGCTCGGGCCTCCTCTGGAAGTAGGAGGAGGCATCCTGAGCACCCACAGAGAAGGACACCCTAAGCAGAAGACTGGATCCCTGGGTGGATGGTGGGCAATGCAGGAGGGCCCTGTGGGCCGTGGGCCGAAGCCAGCGCCTTGTGGTGAAGACAGTGGGTGTTGGGAGCAAGCTATGACTGAGAGGGACGCCCCTCCTACCTAGGAGTGTTGAGGGTGCCTCCTGGAGAACTGGATTGGCCAGGTGACTGGGGGGACCAAGTATCTGTGGGTCGAAAGGGGAGGATGGGGAGAGAGACGAAGCCTGTGCCACACTCATCCAGTGCTCATTTCATTCTAATACCCGGCCAGCTGTCCATCCGCCCACCCCCAAATGTACCCTGCAACTTTTCAGCTCACTTGGAGGGATTTTTCCTATCGAAAATACTGTCCCTTTGAGAAGACAGTGGCAGTGTTCTGGGACTTACTGTGTGAAAAATCATTATATAGTTACAGAGATAATGATGTCCCGAGGGCCAGAAGAGCATAAAATAGGAATCTGGGTGTTTAGGGCAGGAGGAGGGGTAGGCAGCAGGGGACCCTGCTTGGGTAGAGGCTAGTAGAGGAAGGAACAGGGAGACAGACTGGGGTAGCGGGGCTCACACTGAGAAAGCCAGAGCTGGCTGGACCTGAGGGAGGAGCAGAGAGAGACGGGGGCTCAGGGTCTCCCTGCCCACCCACCTCTCTGAGATGGTGTGTTTAAGGGGCTGGCGTCTGTAACAAGGACCAAAGTCAATGCCCACAGCGTGAGCCAACAGGCACTCGCAGCCCCGGGCCAGCCCTGTGCTCTGGATGGGACTTGGCCCCTGGCCCCCAGGGTTCAACATCTCGGGGGAGACAGAGACTTCCCCAAAGCCTCTGGTGACAAGGAGGCTGGAGCGAGGGAGGGGAGGCCTGAACTGGGAGAAATGGCTCCCAGTGCACCAGCCTGCTTGGAGCAGCCCGGGCATGTTTGCTGGGAGAGCAGAGGAATGGCATGAGGGACTAAGACACACAGAGAGAAGTCTGGGGGCAGGGAAAACTCAGAAAAGTAACTCAAAACTGTAAACACTTTACAGTTACAGAGTTTTGCATTTCATCAGTGTCCACATCATGTTAAAAGTGGGGAGAGTGAGGTCGAATGGAAAAGCGCCCAGTCAGCCACCCAGCAGCAGGGCAAAGATGCCATTCTGGGTCTTCAGATGCTACATCCGAGGTCTTTCCCCTGTCCCTGGGATGGTCCCAGAAAGTCGGTGGGAAGGCGGGTGTACACCTGTGCTGGGAAGACGGTCCCTTCTAAGCCATCAGGGACCTCGATGAGGCGGGTAACCATGACAGGTGCATCAGCTCTTAGTCACCACCACTCTGATAGAAGAGGGGTAGGGTCTCTATCCCCTTTGTCCCTTCAGTGACAAGCAAAATATACCCAGTACTGGCTACAGGTTAAAATTAAAATCACTTGGGACACTACAAAAAACTTAGATCCCCAGAACTGAACTCTCACTATGCCAAATGGACAAGGTGGTGTGGTTATACAGCTTTTTATTTTTTAATTCACATATATGATTCAGGTAACCAGAGATGAGGCAGAAACATCTAGGACACTACTCTAGCACAGAAGCAGCCCAAGGGCGAGCGGGGGAGGGAGGGGAATTTTAGACAGTACGGCAAGACCAAGATACTTCAAAGTGGTGAACATACTTTAGCTTTCTTTGCTTAGTAGCATGGAGAAGATAAAGGATGACACATTACACCAATGAGTTCTTATTTTCATAATTATGGAAGTCAGAAGCTGTTGGCACAAGGGCTGATTTTGGCCCACAGATGTATTTTGCTTGGCCTACACTGGATTTTTTTTAACTGAGCCAACATTAAAAAGCTGGATATTTCACATATTTGTTTGGACTTCCAACTTCTTTTGAAAGATCAAAAGGTCTAACACTTTGGGCCCCCAATTTTCTGTGCCAACCATCAGCTGGAGCTGAGTTGCTCCTACTGCCTTTCGCAAGCCAGTAGCCCCGTGATTCTCACCCGCACGCAGGCTGGGCAGAAGCACCAGGCCTTCTGCCTCACACACACTCATGACTGCCCAGCCCTGCTGGCATCTGAGCTTCTGACCTGTTCTAGAGCCTGGTCCCCATCAGCCACAAAAGGAAATGTCTACCCAACCCTAACCTGTACTAAAATCAAGCAGCACAAATCAAGGAGCTCGTGTGGATTTCTGTGGAATACCAGAAACGTTTGTACATCTTCTATCCCATGAACCAGAAGTACATCAACGAGCCAAAAATACAACACTTTATGTCTGCATTTTTAAAATATAACCACAAACACATGGGGAGGGGTACAAAGCTGTTGTCCTCGATATCAGTAACATCCAAGTTTCCTGTGATGTGGTATTTTGTTGCTTTGGTCATCAGTGGAAGACAAGCATTAGGAAAACCTATGGAAGATTTGGCTCAGCCTTGCTTCCTCTTGGTGAGTTCGGAGGAGGGTGTGTATTCGGCAGTCCCCAGGGAGCACACTACCAGCCATGCAGGTGAGGCACCGTGTTATGGCCTTTGGAGTCTTACCTCCTCCAAGAAGTGGCCAAAATGTTCTCTCCTGGGTTAAAAAGTGGTGACTGAGAGGCTAAGTGGAGCTTTCAGAAGACACATGGGGTTTGGGGGACCCTGAAAAGCTACACTCTAAAAATCAGAGTGAAGCAGAAATGAACCAGCCGCCTGTGGACCGAAGCCCAGTTTTGAATCATCTCAATTCTTGGTTGAAGCAAAGTTTTTTTGCCTGCAAAAAGCAAACACAAATTCTCTCTAGAGGAAGACAACATCATCAGAGCCTCAAATTATCTCCAAAATTTTAATATCTAATGTCCAACAAGACAGAGTGAATAAAAAAATAAAACCCAACATTAATGGTACTTAGAAGGGACACAACTTAAAGGATGCAGAAGGTTAAACATAAAAGAATATAAGCACAAGGTGAAGGAAGGTGGTGTAGCTGTGCTAATACCCAAGCAAGGCAGAATTTAAGGCAGGCAGCGCCGAAGAGCACAAGAACCCGTGACGCTTGGATCTGCGTGCCTCTCACTGCAGTGACCTCGGCCTCTGGCGAAAACATGACCCGTGAAAGCAGAGGACTCCGACTAGAGTTCACAGAGGGGCACGAAGCTTAGGGATGTGTAGGTTTTCACCAGGCAGATGAGGCAGGGAAGGCATTCCAGACAGTTAGAGTAAAGTCACGATGGTGCCGTGCGTTTAGGAGCCACAGGTTTCATGCTGACTGGATCGTGGGGTGTGAATGGCAGACGCTGAGTGGGAGAGGCAGCCTGGTTTGGACTACGGAGGGCCTGTGATTCCATTCAACATGCCTGAACTCCTCACACCCACTAGGATGGCTAGTGTTGAAAAATAAATGAATAAATAAATAAATAAATAAATAAACGGAAAATAATAAGTGTTGACGAACATGGAGAAATTGAACCCTCATACACTGCTGGTTGGACTGTAAAATGTAGCCACTGTAGCAAGCATTTTGGTGTTCCTCAGCAAGCTAAACATAGAATTTTCATGACTTGGCAATTCCATTTCTATGTATTTACCCAAGAGAATTGAAAGCAGGGACTCAAACAATATACAGCAATGTCCATGGCAGCGTTATTCACAATAGCCAAAAGGTGGAAACAACCCAAACTTCCATCAAAAGATGAATGGATAAACAATATGTGATAAATCCATGCAATGGAATATTATTTAGCCGTAAAAAGGAATGACATTCTGACACATGGGACAAGACGGTTGAACCTTGAAAACATGCTAAATGAAATAAGCCAGACACAAAAGGAGCCATGTTACATGATTCCGTTTATCTATGAAATATCTAGAAAAAGTAGGTTCATAGAGACAGACAATAGCTTAGAGGTTTGCAGGGGTGTGGTGGGGAGAGAATTGGGAAATTATTGCTTAATGGGTAGAGTTTCTGTTTGGGGTGATGAAAAGACTTTGGAAATGGTATTGATGGCAGCCCAACATTACAAATATAATTAATACCGTTGAATTGCACATGTAAAAATAGTTAAAAGGCAAATTTTGTTATATTTTTGTTACCACAATTTTTAAAAAAAGTGTTTGAACTTAAGCATTAGGGCATAGAGACCAGTAAGCCTCCGGGACTGGGGAGCAGCTTCCTCACACTGATTTATGGGAGAGACCACAGTTGCAGAGAAGTTTTTTTTTTTTGTAACTTGGAAGAGAAGGCACTGCAGAAGAGAAGGAGGAAAGGGTCATGTTCATTGCTGAAGCTCAAAGGAGCATGGTCAGACAGGAGCATGCAGGAGCCAGGGAACCTGTGGTCAAGGTTTGAGAATTCCCCAATAGCACCCTTTGCTTGGAGAATCACGGCTTGTTTCTGGCATATTAAAAGCCCCAAGAAGTTCTGCAGTGGAGAAACTTATTTTACTGTATTTATTTTGGTAGTTCCCAAACTTACTTGCCCATGGATGAAGCTTAAATATATGTATGTATACATTAATACTTTGTAGGACATGACTGATTCAGTTCTTGAATTTGTGGCTCTGGACGCCTGGAAAGCTAAAAGCACAGAGAATCCCTGACTCTGGAATCTTTCCCAAGCCCCATGGGATGCACGGCTCAACTCTGGGCTATGGGATTAGGAATCATTGGTGCCCATCGCTCCTGTCTCTAATCAGCAGTGGACAGCAGAGACACTGGCAAAGTGCTGTGAGAGCTGCTGAAAACGGGGTGATGGAAACATAAGGGGGGGAACCTGGGTGTGTACATCAGGTTTAAGATGGGATTTCTAGGTCCAGAGGTATAGCTGAAGGCCATTCTTGTCCTTAGAAAGTGAGTCCTTAATGGAGGTGGACTCTGAGGGAAGCGAAAGTAAGCTCGAGGCCTGCTCCCAGCCCCGCTCCCAGCCCCCCTCAGCCACAGGGAAGGATGGGGAGGCAAGGGAGAGTTCTTACTGCTCTGGACAAAGAGGGAGACAGCGTCCCTACAACTTGCAGTCCCTGAGGGATTCAGGGTCCTCATTTTGGTCAGTGGAAGTATATTAGCTTCCTAGAGCTTCTACAACAAATTACCAAACACCGGGGGGGCTTAAAACAACAAATTTATTATCTCATATTTCTGGAGGCTAGAGGTCTGAAACCCAGGTGTTAGTAGGGCCATGCTCCCTCTGAAGGCTCGGGAGGCAGATGCTTCCTTGTATCTTCCAGCTCCAGGCATTCCTTCGCATTCCTAGGCTAGTGGCCTCATCAGTCCAATCTCTGCCTCTCTTTACGTGGCCTCCCTCTATGTGTATCTGCTCTGTGTCCTCTCCTCTTCTTATACAGACACAAGTCATTGGATTTAGGGCTCACCCTAAATCCAGAGTGAATTCACCCCAAGAGCGTTAACTAACCACATCTGCAAAGACCCTATTTTCAAACCAGGTCATATTCTGAGGTTCCAGGTGGATGTGAACTGGGGGTGAGGATCGGGGAGATGGTCCATTATCCAACCCACTCAAGTGGGTCAGTGACCCCACCAGCAGCTTCCAGCAGGCTTTCCAGGATGGTGGCCCCTAACATAGGCTGACACCATGTCCATGATCAGGCTGTGGGAGGATGGTCATGAGGCTCTCTTCTTTCTGGAGCTGGCTGGATTCAATCATGGCCTTTCTGAAGGGCCAGGAGCACAGAGACTCACCCAACACTGCAGTTACTTTGTGAAAAGCCACCAGCTTCTCACCTCTCAAATAGGATTTCCTCTCATGTTCCCGCTAGTGTATTAGGATCATGTCATCTCATCGGCTTACAGCTTCAGGCCTACAGACTAATTTAGGGGTTGGTCTAGTGACCAAAGGGAGAAAGTGGCGTCTGCTTGGTCCAGGCCCAAGGCCCTTTGCATGCCACTGGTTCTCTTAGGGCCAAAGCAAGCAACCCCTGATGAGAGCTGAGGCTTTACTAACTTGCAGATTAGCCTTTTGCCCTTTTCTGGGAACTGGGCAGTGAGCTCAGATCACCCTGTGTGCTAGTCGAGACTTGCTTCTCCATTTAAGGTTCCAATGACCTCCAGTGGCTTCAACATGAATCAGTTCACACCCAGCAAGAATCTCAGCACTGGTCAGGCCTCTGGCCAGCCTCACCTAGGCCAAGGTGTGGTGGGGAGGAAGGAGGGGGAAGGGGAGAAGACAAGGAGGGTAGGGGTGGATGTGGGGCAAATGCAAGGGAAGTTGGTATCCTCTCTGGAGCTTTAAGATTCCTCGCCCCACCCATACCCAAGGGCAGGCTGTGTCCTCACCTCTTATGACACAGTAGGCCTGTCTTGTTTTAGTCGTTGTTCATGTTTGGGCCCGCGAGGTTCTTGGAGGCTTATTTATTTAATTTGAGGCTGCCAGGATTCCTGGGTAGACCAAACAGTGAAAGCTGGCCCTGAAAACGAGAATCCCTTAGACCAAGACATGGATGACCTGCAGCCACTGTGGCTCGGTCCACATGAGGAATGGGCATGTTAATGTCAGGAATGGACACCGGCCTTTGCCAGCCCATAACTGAAATCGGCACCTCTGAGGTAGCAGGAAAAGCAGTCAGAGCCCTGACTGAGGAAGGGAGCAGATGCTGTAGCCTGATGTTTTGATTTTCAGCTAACAGGCATTGTTTCAGAACCCTCCCTGCCTCCACCAAAGCATCTGCTATTTGTTTAAAAGAAAAATAAGAAAAAAGATAAAGCAGTGGCATTCTTCAGTAGTTTTTGTACAAAAGGAAGGCATCTTAACTAAAACAGTATAAAAGTCTACTTAGGTATTCAAACACTCTCCATGCAAATAATTTAAAAAAATGTTTTAGAAACTGTTCTTTCCTAGAGCACTCGGCTGAGAGACAATCCTTTAATTCTCACCCCTCCTGATTTCTGTGCCTTCCTTCTTTTTCTTGTGTGCACACTGAACTCACTTTCCCACTCGAGGATGAAGAGAAAGTGCAGGAGTTGGGCCCAGCCGTGGTTCCAACCCCTCTACATTCCCCCTCCTTTAGAGAGCTGGGTAGGGTGGGAACAGCTTGGGCTGGGGTGTCAGGCCAGCCTGTCTTGTATCCCAGCTTTGTCACGTACTAGTAGGGTGACCAATTGTCCTGATGTACCCAGGACTGTCCTGTTTTTAGCATTACAAGTTCTGCATCCCAGAACAACCGCTCCTTCCGGGACAAGCCAGATGGTTGATCACCTACTTTACCTAAACCTCTCTGGGCCTTAGTTTACTCATCTGTGAAATGGGGCAATATCTAACGTGAAGTTGGATTAAATGGTGCAGGGCTTGTAGACAGAGTCCTCTTTTGCTGAGGAGCTGAAACCAGGACAGGACACTCGTTTACAGGTGCAGAGCCACTGGGGTCCACCAGCAGTTTTCCATCTCTGGCCCACTTCTACTGGCCGAACATTCTTCCCATCCATCCCATCCCGCATCTACTCTCGAGCTGCTTTCAGAGCAAATGCTGGCACCTGGGCACATCCAAGGAGAGAGTCAAATCCAGGAGCTGCTGAGGGAACTGGGCCTGAGGCAGAGGTTTCTCTGGGACTGGAAGTGCCTCTAGACGTCTGCATGGCTACTTCCAACAGGAGGGACTGAGGGTGCTTTGCCTGGCCCCCGGGAATAGGAGCATGAACTGCTGAAATCTCAGCAAAATCAAGTTTGGCTCAATAGCTTTAGAGTGCAGGAGTGGGTACGGCTGGTGGATAGGACTTGAATGTTTTCCTTTTGCTCTTTTAACATCAGAGCTAGGTCCTAGAAATTGTGAGCTCTGTTTCTGGAGGCAGTAAGGTCTCCATAATTCACCTTGGGCATAGACTTTCTCTGTTGCTGGACAAAGTAGCCCTGGGGTCCTGGGGGAAAGAGCCTGAGATAATTGTTTAGCTTTACCAGGCTCTGAGATCCTCAGATGGAGGGTGAAGTTAACAGATGATTCTCCTCCATCATTGGCAGCCACAATTTTACAAAAGATCTCCCTAGGAATGGGAAGGCAATGAGATACACAACCCTCGGGATTCCAAGTTACCAGAAAAGTTACCAGTGAGAGCAGAAAATGAGGCCAGGCCCCTAGGAGGCCAAGAACTGAAAGAGAGGGAACGGTGTTTGAGTTGGGGCCTGGGATATGGGTGTGAGAGTTGTGGACAGAGCAGGTCTCAACACAGGGATCTTTAACTGACCTTGTACCCCACTGACCCCAGTGCCATGGCTAGGCCTTGGGGAGATGACTGCCTGGGTGTGAAACCATGGGGCTGTGGGGCAAGGAGACTTAGCACCTGGGCCAGGTAGTTCTGCTGTATTCACGGATCTGTAAATGCTAGGCAGAGGATGTCAGGAGAAAGTGTGGGATTGTGGGTACTTCAAGTCATTGCAATTTAGAAATGAATCCCATCAAACCCTTGGATAGCACCATGCGCTCAACACTGTTGTAAGAGCTTTACATCACTTACTTTATCCCCTTAATGACCCTGTGGGACAGGTACAATGGATGATCCCTGTTGTGAAGATGGGTAAACGAAGGCACTGAGTGGCACGGTATGTTGTCCACTGATACCCAGCTAGTAAATGGAGCTGGGATTCTAACCTGGCAGTCTGAGTCAGGACCTAGCTTCTCAACCACTGTGCTAGCTGCTGCTCCAATGTGGGGAGCTCCCAGGAGTCATCTTGCTGTTCCACAAAGCCCTCTCTGGAGGTGGAAGCTAAGAGTAACAGAAGGGTTGGCCTGGAGGGTGGTGAGCTCCCCAACATGGGCAGTGTGTGAGCAAAGCACAGCTGGGTCCTTCCACCCTGGAGAGCCTAAGAAACGAAAACAGAATGAAAGCTGTGGTGGCATGAATTATTCAGAAATATGAAAAGGCTAAGAAATCTTGTTGTGTTTCTGTTCTCAGAGTTGCTTTTGTTTTAATTTTTTTGGCTTAAGTGTTTTTGTTTTTTTCTTTCCCAAGAAACTTCCAGGCCTGGAAAAAACTTTGATATCTAAATCCCAGCTTCCTGTATACAAAGGATTTAGTTTCTCTCTGGGAAAAGACAGTCAATCCTTTTGTATCAACCAAGGTCAGATCAGTTCAACTTGGGCCCTCAGGCTGTGTTCTGGAAAGGAGCTGCTTCTGTGGCTCAGGTGCTGGCCTCCTGCAAGGCTCAGACCCCCGGATACCCCTGGCCCCGCGAGGCAGGGTGTTCCAGAAATCCTGGGGAGAGAGTGGTATCATTGCTCTGTCCCTGCTTAGAATGGCATCCCATGCCCTGTAAGTCCCTGTGCAGCTCAGGTGACTGTGCCCATGACAAAGCACTCAGCGTGTACTCCATGGCATGCTAACAGGCAGCATTAAAAAAAAAAAAAGAAAAGAAAAGAAAAAAGAAAGAACAAAAGAAGGGAGGGAGGGAAGGAGGAAGGGGGCAGGAAGATCAAATTGAGGAGTAGAACATTCCTGGTCAAATGTGTTTGGCTAGTGTTGGTTCAAACACAGTTAAGCAGGTCTCTTTATTGCAGGACTTCTCAGAGCGTTTAATGCCTTAATGTGCACTGTGAATCTCCAGGAAGAGGTTTTAGAATGCTTTGTTTTTCCAACTCATTTGGTCACATTTTTTCCCCCAAGGAATATCTTGTGGCATTTCCTTGGCATGTGTTTGTAGCATTTCCTTTTGAAGATGATAAACTATAACATTTGGATTATAACCTATCCTCTCCAAAATATTTAAGTACCCACTGTAAGCCTGCACTTTCTGCAGGACACCGGGTAGAGACTGGGGAGAACTCAGCAAAGATTCTTTCTCCCATTGGTTCACTAAGTTCAGAAAAGTGGGGAGCCTTTTCACGGGTCTGTGTTCAAGGATGAGGGACCATAGGCTCGGTAAGGTCTTGCAACGGAGAGTCCCTGAAAGGTCATCTTACTTTCCTCTACCCTCCATCCCTGCCTCCCTTCTTTCTATCCTGCTTCTTAAAGGATTTTGGCTTTAAAATGATGGTAGAAGGACAAACGATTGGAATAAAATGAGACTACAGTCTTTACAGCAGAACATTAGTAGGTGTTTGAGGAAAAAAAATTGAGATTTGTTTTAAAATGTTCTGATGATGAAGCACCTCTTTGATTTGAACTTTCTTGATCATCAACTGAGGCCTTTCATTTCAAAATGTTAAGAATAAGACTAAGGTCAGCATGGGTGATACACTGTATATAGTTTTCTAGAATCACTGCCATGGGAACTTGGGCCTGTGGTGACAGCCAGATGGGATGCAACTCGTAACGTCCTTCTGAAGAGAGGTAGGTACTAGTGCACCTAGTTGTAGAAAAATCACAAAGAGCCTCATACCCATCTGTACCCAACAGGGCAGTCTGGACGTCTGACATCCCAAGGAAGCATTTTGGAACTAGAGCAGGAACCAGCACACTTCTTCTATAGAGGGCCAGACAGGAAATAGTTCAGACTTTTCAGGCCATACGGCCTCTGTTGTAACTAGGTACCTCTGCTGTATGAAAGCAGCCATAGACCACACATAAACAGATGGCAGGTCTGTGTTCCAGTAGATCTCTAGTTACAAAAACAGGCAGTAGGCCAGATCTGGCCCAGAGGCCGTGGTTTGTTGACCCCTCAACAGAGCACACCCTACAAGAGGAACAGAAGAGGCCCCTGCTGGTGGGGCCCTCCTGACTTGGTTTTTAAAATACCATTACTACAAAGAGAAACAGACCCCTTCTAATTACCTTTCTCAGGCAGTGACTGAGGAATGCCTCTTCATCTGATCTTAAATTCTCAACTACTTGCTTAAATCCACTGTTTCTAAAGCAGTACATCACAGTGCCTCGAACAAGTCTCCCTTCTTAACTGTGACTGGCTTTGCTAAACATGGAAAATGGGAAAGCTAAAAATCAACCCAAGTTGCTTATGGAACCCAGAAAGTTACCTATTCCTTGACAAAGTCATATTTCTCAGTTCCCAGGGGAGGGGTTACTTATTTGGTCTTTTTAGATAAGAGAGCCAAGCACTAAAGAAAAATGTCTGAAATTGCCCACAGTGAGTCATCTGAGATCTTGAGAGCCATGGAAAAGCTTCTGAGTGGGACAGCAGTAGGGCTTTCAAGGCATTATTTTGCAAGTGTGTTCTGCATGGCTGACCAAGCAAACACGATGGAGAGAAAATGTTCAGGATCCTTTAATAAAAGGCAATATAATTTGGTTCCAGCACTTCTCAGAACTGCATTCCTAAAGCCAAGCTCCTTCCATTTCCTTCTTTTGAATCACCAGCAACATAAAATGTGATCATTCAAAATGCCTTTACATTTTAATCAAAAGAGTTCTTTCATACACAAATTGTTTTGAATCAGTCAAAATAATTACAAGCACGCTGCCCAAGAAAGAGAGCCCTGTCAGCTGGGTTATTCCCACTTGTCTGTTGCTTCTGCCTCAAAGAATTCTTCTATTTCAGCAGCACAATTACACATTTGTGCATTAATGCTTTACTTCAATCACAGACCTGCTGCTGAGGAGTGAGAATGAAATATCACAGGTAATAACAGAACCCAGGACTCAACTGAAACATAATGCTCTCCTTGTGCAAGCAGAAATCTCCAAAAAATCAGTAAGAGAGAAAATGTTTTCATTTCAGTGTCTTACTATGCTGAGAATTCCTGACCGGGCACACCTGTGAGGGACATGAGGCTTCTAAGATGCAGCTCTGAGATCTATTTTAAAAGAACAAAATGCCCAGCTACCACCTCCCATGTAATGTAAAGACTCAAAGCAAGATTGTGGTGAGGCCTAAAGCATGTTGCCTTTAGCAACAGAGAGGGAAAAAAAGAATTGTGAGGGAATGAGAGGACCAGCCATGAGGAAGCGCCTAGTACTGGGCCTTCCTCCCACTGAAGCCCCCATCTCAGGAAGGTCTGGCTCCTCCCAGGCTTTGTCACAAGGGAAGGGCCAAGACTCCTGCGGGGGCTGGTGCAGGGAGAGGCCTTCTGCTCTTAAGTCATTCTCAATATTCTCAGTCCCAGCTGCTTGGTTCATCCTGTGCAGCCTCCTCAGGGGACTGAATCCTGCACCCTGGGCAAGTCTTCCTGAGTTCCAGGTGGGAACATGGCACTGTGTTCAACCTCTGGAAGCAAGGAAGTGGGCATTTCTGTCTTTCCCCGCCTGGATGTCCAGAATGGCACATATCCTCACACCCACTCGGAGCTACAATTTTAAATAGAACCGTAACCTCTACTCTTAGAAATCAACACATCTGACTCCCTCCAACAAGGAACTGAGATCCATGGAGAGGAAGGGCCAGCCCCAGGAATGCTGGTTCCCAGGCCAGTGTTTCGGCTCAAGCCAGGGTCCACTGATTGGTTCTGTGCTGGCTTACTTTGCTTGCCCCTTCTTTAACTAGGTGGTTTACATCCAAATTTCTAAAGGCCGTGGGCAAACACAGCTCTCTTTATATTGTTTATTATTTAAAATGACTGTTCAGATATATTTTATTTCTCAACTATCAACTAGCTAAAGAAAAAAGAATGCTGGCCGTAGTAAGCAGAGAGGAAAAAGAATAGATTTTCTTCCAGAGTAAAGCATTTTGAAAATTAAATATACTTTGGATTTGAGGCCCAGCAGTAGGTAATGTGGCAGTGCCTGGCTGTGGGAACAAAGAAGCAGGACTAGGCAAAGCAGCTGGGTTAGGAACTTGTTGAGCAGACAAGATCATAAGCCTGGACTTTAGTCACAGTGCTGCTGATTAGTTTAGCAATGATTACCACCCACAACAAGACAGAGACCAAGTCTGTTCCAAGATCCAGCTGAAAGTCCCATCTGAGCAGAACACATCATCTCTCTTGATGGTAAATTAATGGACACAAAGCTGAAATGATACCTCTTTTAAGCACTCAAAATTGGAAGCTGAATAAGTAGGAACCACTTTTCATAATCAGCCTTTCTGAACATCAGCTGGCCTTTTCATGAGGGATCTTTAAGAACGCTGGTCTGTCCTGGCTGCACGATGCACCTGCGGGTTCCCATAGCTGGGTTTCTCTGCCTACACCTGGAGCACCTGGACTCTGGAGGATGGAAGCTGGACACAGCAGCACAGAGCACACAAAGGCCTGGGTGCAATTTCTTTTTATTTATGATTTTTGTAGGTTCCAGACTTTTAAATTCTCAGCAATAATTTATAGCAGCCACATCTGATATATAGTTCAGTTATTAGCAGAACACAAAGACAAACAAAGCACAGAGAGACTTTAAGAAACAAGGTTACTGTAATGCATCACAGGAGTTGTTAAAATCCAGAATATCAAAGACCCCACATACTGGAACATAACATAAAGCTTAAAAACGCCTAGGAGCCTATGACCCTGAAACGATCAAATTTAGCAACTGCCTAAGTCAAGGTAAGAAAACAAAGGATACTCTGGTAAACCATTTTTATTCAAATATTTCTGCCCTGTTTGAATCTGGAATGACTATATATAATCATAGGCATACCACAATTGGAGGATAGGTCTCACAAACTTCTTTTACTATAGAGTTTTAAAACATCTTTAAATTCAGCCAATGAGAAAAGCAATTCAGTCTCGTGAATTTCAAATTAAAAAAAAAAAATTAGAAGTATTTCCAGGGACTCTTAATGCTCTCTCTTGAAAATGTATAAAATGTTACACACTTTAAAAATCTCATGTTTATAATTTTCTCTGAGATAAATATATGATATAGAACTTGCTCCTAACAATGTAAATGCTCATATACTATTGCACATAATGTCTTAGAGACATGGTCAACGGCTCACAAGGACCCTGCCTAAGGAGAAGACGTATACCCACGGACGGTGTCCTCATCAATATCCCCAGGGACGGTGTCCTCATCAGTGGAGACTGAGACTGTGACCATGGCCAGAACAACTCACCCTCCTGCTGCTTCCAAGATCAGATTTTCCTGGCATATATTAACCTGTCACTCTACAGTCATTTCTTCCTTGGGGTATTCAAGTTCATTCAATAACTCTTTGCCAGCTGCTCCAGCTTTTGAAGCAAAAAGAATTGCTCCCTGTTTAAAACCTAGGTTCTTCAAACTCCGGGCATAATCTGCATAAATAGCAAAGATGAGTTTCTGTAAACCACCGTTAAGGAAAAGATGAGCACAAAGGGTTGTGACTGCGATCCACACAGGCTCCTAAGGGCAGGACAGAAAGCCCCAGCTCTGCTGGCTGCTCAGGAGGAGGAACTGAGTGTCCCTGGGAGGGCAGCCCTGGATGAGCGCAAGCCGCCCTCACTGCGGCAGGGTAAAAGTCCCGGCTGGGGGAGGGGACATCTCCATCTGTGGCTCTCCACATCTTGCACCTGGCTGAGCCCAAACCACCTCCTTCAAGATGAAGACCCAAACATGCTCCTAGACTCTTTCACAACCTAAACTCAACCACAGACTATAAAATAAAGATTACAGAATAGAAGAGAAACTTAAGAACATACCCTTGTTCCATTTTAAAGTCTAACAATTTGGGAGTAGATATAGCTTCAGTCAAAGGTTCTATGTACAAGGGCCTGTCCCAAAGCAGGGGCTCCAAATATCTGGGTGTTCAGAGGGTTTTTAGAGGCCTGTTCCTTTGTGTTCTGATATTTGAAATGGCTCATTTGAATCACAGCTATATGATCTTGGATAAATTTAAGCTCTAGTTTTGTGTAAAATATATAGGCAAAAGCAAATACCCAGCATGTAGAAATGTGGCTCAATGTAATAATGCAAGAAAAAGTGCAATGAGAAAAAATAGGACTAGGCAAACACAAGGAATTGGGAGTTATATTCTCAAACCCATTCTTTTCAAAGGAAAAAAAAATGTGCCCTAAGTGACTTCTAGAAAAAATGAAACATTCTCGGCAACCAGTGGACCACAGGGACTTGCATCCATGATATGTGTCTTTGAGGTGCTGTATTTTGTTTCCGATGAGATTTCTCACTATGTATGACAGTGAGAGTCTTTCTTTTTTATTTATTCCAGCATATGAAATACATAAAACTTTATTCCATGAAGTGCATTCCTTTGCAATCATACTATTTTCAAGCATCAGCTCCCTACACCTGCCCTAAACTATTTCTTTCATCTTCATTCTAAGTCCAAACAAACATTACAAAACCTTGGACCCCTGCCTTTACATTCCTTCCTTCCTCCCCTCCCTGTTAGTCAGAGCTAATGCCAGTGGCCCAGCAGCATTCTCTCGGATTCTTTTCCCTCTCATTTTTCCCTCTATTCTGGCTTTGGTGGATCAGGATATGGATAATTCTCAATATAATAAAGTTCCCACCCAAGCAGCACAAATAAGAGGAATTCTAAAACCCATTCATGTCATTCTCTTCCTCGCCAGCATCAACTCCTTGCAAAGGATATCTGTGTCCTCATTGACTTCAATTGTGCCGTACTTCAGACAAGCTTCCAAAAATAAGGCGGCTCTATCAAAATATCTCATGCTGATGAACAGAACAAAATAAGAACTAGGCTTGTGATTCACATCATCTGAGGGTAGAATCCAAATGGGTATTTTTCTCTATAAAGACTTACACACACTTTCCCTGGAAGCCTGGATGCTATAAGTTACTGGCACTTTTCTAAGCCATGGTTTATAGGGGGATTGAGGGGGAAAACACTCACGTGTACCTTCTTCTCCCCAAGCACCAAGCTTTTCTTTTTTAATACTTAAAAAAAAGTTTAAATGTGCAGAAATTCAAGGAGATACAATAAATACCCATGTACCTACTGTCCAGATTTAATATTTAATATTGTGTCATATTTGCCTCAACCTACCTCCCTTAGTTTAAATAAATAGAATGTCCCATAATAAGTGATGGGTATCATTCTACCAGGTTTTCAGAAAGGGGATCCCTCCATCTCGCCCCTTCCGGATGCTCTTCCTACTGCACTCCATGGCTCTTCTTGGTTGCTCCCCTTAAAGCTGAATTGTTATCAATTCTCTGCAAACTTCTTTTAAAATCTTTTTAAAATAAGTATCTATTAGGTTTGACTAATATATTGGTAGGAAAATAGCATAGCTTCTAGGCCAAGTGAAGAATTCATAAATATGGAGAGTTACACTCTCCTTTAGGTTTTTATACAAACCTTAAATGTGTTTCTCCTTTTACCCCACACTTGGATCATACCAACCACCTGGAAGAAGCTCGAGTAACTGGGCAGTGATGAACCTCGAGCAAAGCTGCGTGGCCCGGAGGGCTCCGGGTGTACCTGTGAAGCGTCTCTGCCGCAGTGGAAAAGCAGCCCAGGGAGAGAAGGACCAGGAGGGCCTTTGACTTCTGATTGACTTGTGGAGAACAAAGGTGGTCGACCCACCGCTTTAGAACATCAGCACACTCCTCAGAATTTAAACGGACCTGAGAAAAATGCCCACGATAGAAACAAAAAACATCTTGTACTTTATGCAATGGAGAGATCTGTTCCATGAAATAAATGCTAGACTTCACGTGGTTAGCCCACTGCCCCAAAGCTGCTGCTTCCCCGAGCAGCGGTGTGACCCCCTGGGTCTGCGGGACTTAGCTACCTGGCCAACACCCTGGAGTGCAGTTTAGGCTCACCACAGCATGCAGAGGAGGCAGCTGCTTTCACTTAATCTGCTAGCAAGGCAACCTTCATTTTTCAATAAGAAGAAATGTAACTTATACTCAAAAACAAGAGAAGGAGGATAAAAGTTGCAGGAAATTATCTGCAATGCAGCTATGCAGGCCAAAAAACGCTTCCAAATCATGAGTCAAAAATTCAAGATGGAACTTTCTATCCCAAATACTCAAAGTACTCAGAAAGTACCTACTTTTGCAAGCCAAGCTGCGCGATTCCACTCGCCATAGGTCTGCAGGTAACGGCAGGCATCTGCAGCTTTGTCTATCAGGCAGAGCAACTGAACGCCCTCTGGAAAACAAACAGCAGCCCCACACCCACCCCCAAGTGACACTGCAGCTACTCCCTTGACAATCACCATTTGACTTCATCTAGTCTTGTGACTTTTATACCTACTGGAAACATTAAATTTTAAAATAAAATACTAAAATAAGAGTTCAACAATGTTACCACGCAAGTAACCAGGGAGGAAGCAATATAAAACCCAGAAAATAAAAAGAAATACACATCTCTCTCATTGGTTTTCATCAGTCTAGTTTGCCCAGGATTGTCCAATTTATGCCTACAGTCCTGGCATGGTTATTATGAGTGCTCTCTTACCCTCATAAAAAATGTTCTGGTTTGGACAAATAAATTAAATGGTCATCTTCTAAATAGCTAGCAATAAGCTTTCCATTTTTCTTTAGCATGTATTTTTTAAAAAGTCCCTAACCAGCATTCAATCAATGCTTTTCTGGGAAAGGGTCTGATTTTCCAAAATATTAACAAATATACCCTCAAAACAAGCCTTACCTGCCAACTTGCCATTGGCAATCATATTCGTTGCCACCAGTTTAATGGTGCTCTGGGAAGGACCTGATGAGGTGACAGTTGTGACCAAACAGGCTTTCAGTGAGTCACAATAATAATGTTGGTTATCTGCACTTGTTTCCAACAGCAACTGCACAGCTCTATCTGTCTAATAACAGAAACAGTTTTTCCAATGATGAGAATATTTTCCTTCAACAATACCTTTGTTCCATAACTTAGAACACCAAGGTTTGTAACTTAAAGATTTCCATTTTGAAAAAAACGGTCTTGAATGCTTTGTTTACATATACAAAAATTCAACAAAAGTACTGCACTGCTTCTTTGAGACAAACATAAAATCACAGGCTGGTTTATATAGGGGCTCAAGCAACTGATCATTTTAGCTTTGCAACAAATCAGTGAATTCAGACACAAAACAAACAAAACAAATTGCCAGGCTTCATTTGACATTACGAAAGCCCAAATACAAGCTGGTTAACCATATGCTTTTGTTTCTTATAGATCTGCTGGCAATTGTTTTGAAGGAGAAAGCCTAAATTTACACTTACACTTTCAATGAGGAAATACTTTAAGAGAAAATTTTATGATATATATATGTGGCACTGTTAAGTATCAATCAACTAGCAACTCCACCAAACATGAAAAGCATTATTAAAATTGATGTACTTGACCCAAGAGAAGTAGCTGATCTGTACATTTCCTTGTATGATCATAAGTTGACCGTTTTACTTCCTGCAGATTAACTCTTTCCAGTTGAAATTTCTACAAAGGAAAAATGGGAAATGAAAGGAGACTGAGCCTGGATTATAAGAATTTTCAATTATTATATTTTTTTATTGTACACAAGTTATTTTCATAAATATTACTTTGACTTTTCAACTTATTAGAGAATCAACTCTACAGATATCTAACCATTTGATAAGAATTTGAGAAGGAAAAAAGTGAAATGTAGTATTTGTGTGTATTTTATTAGCTTATAGAAACTGGCACTCAAGTAAAACTGGATGAATACCTCCCTCCCCACCCAGTATATTTGAGTACTCTACTGGAGGTTTAAACAGTTATGAAGCTACCTTTTAAAATTCAGAATAGAAAATTCAAACCATGTGTGTTTATGAGCTTTTCAACTCCTGAAAAGCTTTTGTAATACTAAAGTGCCAAGGAACTTATTCCTATTACATGGATTTTAACTTGGTTTGAAAGTTTCTGAATTTATGAAAGTTACAAAGATAAAAGTGATCAAAATGATTGCTTCCAAGGTTTTAATATATATACCTGAAAATAGGCATTTTCACAGAGTATATCATAGCATATATCAAGTGGGTTGTTCAGCTTTTCCCGAGGAGCATCTTCTTTAGTGGACTTTTCCTGGGATAAGCTGTGTAGGTAGTGGGCAGCCACAGTCCAGAAGTGCAGCTCCGATTCATCGCCATAGAGCCTGAGAAAGGTGAGACCAATATCATGATGCAAACTCTGGCCTGGCTGAGCCTTCTGTGGTGGCCTGAAGTACCTGGAGCACAGTGCTGACACCTGAAAGACCATCTGGTACACTGGCTTTGGGGCCTGGCAGCAGCAAGTTCTCCAGCCCTGCTACTGGGCCTCAAATAAGACAGAGGCCTAAATGCATGGGCCCCTCTGCTCTTCGTTAAGTTTGATACCACAGTTCCAAAATCTGGGCAAATATTTGCCTGGTTTGCCTTCGATACATCTTTCAATTTGGACCATATCTTCACCTTAGGGAAAAGTTCCTCTGAGGTGACTATATAAGGTGTGAAAATAATTTGCTATTTATTCTCTGGGGAGTAGAGAGGAAAGTCTTTTTTTTAAGTGAAACAGTACAGGTTCTTGCTTTTGAATATAGCTTTGTATCTGATACTTTAAAACATATATTTTTAAGAAGTTGCCTGTAGAAAGGAGTCCTTTCTACAGAGATAGCCTTAAGGCCTAGAACTCATTTTACAATTAAATTAGTTTGCTTTCCTATTTGTGTTATTATTCTCAAAATTAATTATAAGTGAAATCAAAAGGATAAACTGATATCTTTTTCTAAAAGAGTTTGGCCTTAAAAACCCTTAATAAGAGAAATGAGTCAATGTGAAATTCTCTGGATCTTACACTGAAAACTTAAATCTATGTTACCTTGAAACAAGCAGGCACCTCTGCAAGAGGGTGAATTCCGGATCAAGCAAGAGTTTCTTTATGTCACTGTAAACAGGAATCCAGACAGTGGGAAGAAAAAAAATTGTAAATCAAACAATAATGCAAAAAATAAATATACTCTTGAACTGGAAAATTCCACTCAAAAAATACTTTTTAAGCTTACAAAAGAAAAGTTACTTTGCCATGACCCTGAAATTTAAAAGATTTACTAGGGCTCACAGTATACTCCTGATTGGAAAAGAAGCACCTGTTACCAACACAGAGGGCTGTGAGGCTCTGATTTTTTTGATTTATATTCTTGCAACAGTTCAACTCACATTTTTGAAAATATAAACAATCACCTAATTAAATGAACAAAGATGTTATTATTGATAAAATTATTTTGCTAGTCATCAGGAGCAGCATATACTTTAGAGTCAATGGCATTCAGAAATTACTTCAGAAACTATTCTAAATATAAAGTAAAATATTTAAGGAAGAAAGGCTAGTGTTTTTATAAACTGGTATTTCTAAAATAGCAAATACAAAATGTTCATAAATCCGAGGGGAAAAATATTCTTTAAATCTACAGTTCCTATTTAAATGTGTGTGTGTGTGTGTGTGATTATATTAACCTTTGGGCAGAGAAAACAAAGTAATTTTGAATTTCCCATCAATAAAACATTCTATTCTGGTTAATTTATTAGGTGTCATCATTATGTGTGGTAAAAATGTACTGTCATGTTTCACCGTGAACTCCTTGTAGACCTATATTTCTCTACTGCCTTTGCAATATTATTCCCAATACATAGTTTAAAATGCTATTGGCTCTACGGAACATATTAATTTCTAGCTAGAATTGTGCACACAGCACCTGAGAGAGAAGACTCACTTTAGAAGAGGAAGCTGACACAGAAGAATCACCCTGTGCATGTCCTCAACCACAGGGGAGTTGTGGTGAGGCAGGCTGAGCTACAATGACGCTCAGTCCACAGCTTCTACTTCGGCCCTGACAGCAGAACAGAGCCATTGGATACTTATTAACTTGTTGAAGACAGATGTCTCTGTCACTGTAACTATTAAATAAATATGGGTTCTACAAAACAAAGATACAAACAGAATATTCTGTTTGGGGCCATTAATATTCTCCAAAACACAACTTATTTTAATTTTAAGAAGTCCAAATTACTGTACTTTCCCTTTTGATAGCCCCATCTTCTAATAAAACATAGCATGCTCACTTAGACAATGAATTCAACTGCTCTTGAAGGAGAGTCTTTATTTCTTCATTTTCTGGATAATCCCTGTACAGAAAAAATTTTGAATAAATTCATTATCTCTTCACTTAAAACTATTTTTTTCTTCATCAGAAAAAAATGTTATGGGTCATAGTAATAAAGCAATAGCTTTTCTGTAGTCCTTGGTTAAAAACCTGATAACAGACCAAAATAGCGTCAGTTTACTCAGGAACTCACCAATCATCTTGAATGTCTGCTTTTATCCTATTGAGTCAAGGCAAAGAAATGAATAAAGAAAGTTTCTGATTTTCAAGAAACCAAAAAATTTATTAGTAAGCTTAAAATCTCTCAGATTTAATTTATTTTTAATAAGGACCTTAATGACAACTAAAAGAATTTGTTCATTCTCCTCTGCAAAAGGAACATTCTGTAAGTATCTTAGACAATATAGACCTCATGACATTATATTTTTAAAATTCCTCCTTCCCATGCTACCTGTGCACTGCATATGGTATAAACTCAGTAAGCATTTGTGAATTTAACTAATAATAGTTTCTGTGATTTTTTTTTTCTTTTTTTTTGTTTTTGTAATGAGCAGGTATTCAATGAGATTTATAAAAACATAACAGATCCCAAAATTCTCCTTGGCCTAAATCGGCCCTATTTATACTCATCCTTTTCTTAATTATGTCACATCCATATTCTGGCTTTAAGACGACCACACATACCCACAGCCCTCCACCCCTCATGCCTCCCCAAAGGCCTCAGAGAGAGGCAGAAATGAGAGGCAGATACGTGGTCCTTTCAGCATGCCTGCCTTCTCCATCTCAGCTTGGTTTCAAGGCTTGTCTCTAATTCCTCTTATGCCCTGCAGTACAGACCACTGCTGATTTTCATGGGTGTCCTTCAACCTCAAGGAAATTAAGACAGGAAAACCAACATAGCAAAAATAACTTACACATGAGTAATGTCCAAAGAATATTGTCCATTCCATGGCTGGTGTAATAAGAAGGCTTTTAAGACTAAGGAGGCCCTGGGAACAAGGAGATATGGGCACCACACAGGCTCTAGGAAAAAAAAATGGTTTTAAAAAAAATAAAGGTTTATGCTACTATCACAGATATAGAAAATTCATAAAGAAGTCAGCAGAGAGCAGTGTATAAATACAGTGGCAAATGACAAAGTATACTCAATGCAATACCTACTTTAAAAACACTGGCTAAAAGCAGAAAGATTCTCTGCATTAAAATCTGACTTCATATTTACAGTTAATATATTTTACTTTCCTTTTCTTTTTTAATTTAAATGTCCTGTGTGGGATAAAACTCTGATCCTATTTGAATAAAAGATACAACAACTCGACAGATATCAATTAAACTCATTATTTTAAAATACTAAAAATAATTAACTTGTATCATCCTATACCGCTCAATGTCTTTGTTCTTCTCAGGCTATTAAACCAAATGGCCCACCAACCTTGAGCTTGTCACAAGGATTAGACTCAGATCACTTCTGCAGTACCATATTTCCCTTCTATAAAGGCCTATCTTATAAAGGTGGTCCTTGAACAAAGTGGCTATCTTCTTAGCCTCTGCCACCTCTCTAGGCCCGAGCATCCCCCACTCCCAGTGGTTGGCTTACACTAACAAACAAGATTTTCCTGTTTTTTAAACATGTTCTAGTACAGAGAAACAGCAGACCCAGAGGCTCTAACACCCAGACAAATGGACTCCAACTACTCTACATAGCCCCACTTGTCAGACTCCTGACCTTAGATACAGTTCTCTTGAGTTCTGCTGGCTTTAACAAACTCAGCTCATTGCCCCTCCAACCTGCAGATCATCTACAGATCCCTTGAATAAATACAATTACATAAAATTTCACAACCCTACAAATGGTATTGACTTATCTAAGTGTCCCACTTTGACTTTAGACTATGTGGTCCAATTCAATAGCCACTAGCCATACGTGGTCACTGTGCATTTGAAACATGGCTCAATAAATTATTTTTAATTTTACTTAATTTTAGTTAACCTAAAATTAAAAACTAATACTTGACTCAGTTATTGGATAACTTTTAAGTATGCTTGGAACAAACTGGACACATGACTTCTTCAATTGTAAATTTTATGAAATTTAAATAGAGTTTAAGTATTTCTACTGAAAATTTGTCCTCTGAATTGAGACATGCTCAAAATGTAATATACACAGTGGATTTTGAAGACTTGGTACTAAAAAATGTAAAATATCTCACTAATAATTTTCAATATTATTATACATTGAAATGATAACACTTTAGGCATATTGGCTTAAATAAAATATATTATTAAAATTAATTTTATCTGTTTCTTTTTTTAATGTGACTCACATTAATGACATATGTGGCTCACATTGTATTTCTGTTGGACAGCACCACATTAGAAAATTTAGTCCTAAGCAGTTAAGAATTAAACCATAGGAGGCATGTGGGAACTTTTCCATTAAAAAGTCAGAGAACGCTCAGGCATATTTCTACTACTATTTTTTTTTCCACACTCAAGAATTTACACACTGATTCAATAAAATCACCTAAAATGCCACCCACATTCAAATGCTCTCTATTCTTCCCCAAATATCCAGAGAGTTGTATTCTTTTTAAGATCCTGGGATCTAGTCAAGGCTCCTGCATTGCATCTGCTTGTCATGTCTCTTGTCATGAGTACTCTAATGTAGAACAGTCCTCCTACTTTTCTATTTTTGGTCTTACACGATGCTTTATTTCTGATGAGTCCTGGCCAGCTGCCTCAGAAAACGTCCCACATTCTAGATTTGTCTGTTTTCTGAGGATCATATTCAGGTTAAACATTTTTGGTAAGAACACGATAGAGGGGATGTTGTGTACTTCCCACTGCATCATGACTGAAGGAACATATTAGTTGGTCTCCTTATGTGTAAAATTAAATTTGATCATCTGGCTAAGGAGGAATTCACCCGAACTCCCTCTTGTCAGGGCACCGTTTCCTTGTAATTAGTAAGTAGCATGCAGGAGAGAGACTGAGAGACTCTGACTTCCCTATTCCCAAACATCCCTTCACCCAAAGATTTAACATCCACTGATGATCCTTGCTGGAATCAATTATTACATTAGGGGATGCACATTGATGATTTTCTAATTCTATCATTCTTTCTACATTTATCAGCTGGTATTCTTCTGTAAACATGAGCTGCCCCCCCCACCTTATTCTGAATATTACTACGGAATGAAAGATTTTTTTGAATCCAACACTTAAATAATCAGTATAATCGTATCAATAATAATCAATAATATTGATAATAATCAATATCAGCTTTACTCTTTGTAATGTTCAGATTGCCCCACAGTTGGCAGTGGGAGCCCCATAAATCTAGGTCATCACTGTTTTTTTTTTTTTTTTTAAAAACACGTCCTTAATTTCTGGCATCACAAGATGTCCCAGGTGTTATCTTGCACCATTTCTGCCTCTAACCTGGATTAAGCTGTTTCTCCAAGGAGCCTTGGCTCCTTTAGGTCAGGAAACGGAATCTACAAATGAAAATCTGGGTGCTAGGAGTGTTTATTGCCATTGACGTGTCACTGCTTCTAGACCCCTTCAGTGGACTGAGCCAGGAAACAGAATTTTTAAAAAGTGTTACCTCCAATTCAAATCCAACACTGGAGTATTCTTCCTTACCAGCCCCATTCCACATCCGCATTTTCCTTTTCCCCCAGTAGGAACCTTGATCCCCCAAAACTGCAATCTATTTACTTTTAATTCTTTCTAGCCTGTAATATGCACAAAACAGTTTCAGAATTACTGGTACCACAGCCAACTACTTAAGTCAAGTCCAAAATTCCTTTGTAGCTCTTTTTGCCCTAGCATATAAATCACTAAAAGGGTACAGTAAGGGTTCTGTGTTTAAAAGTTATTTGAACTATGTGTGTGTGTGTGTGTGTGTGTGTGTGTGTGTGTGTGTGTGTACCGTTATGTAACTAACTGGTTACACATTTAGGCTCAACTGTTTCTTGTATTCAATTTCAGAGTTTGTTTTTCATTCATCCTTCTTATTTTCATTGTATGTTCTAGAAGTGTGAAGATTTACATGGTCCCAAAGTCGAAACCATAAAAAAAGATACACTCAGAGAAGTTTCACTGCTATTCTCTTCACACCTTCCATCTTTCTATCTACTTGCTATAACCATTTTCATTTGTTCCTGGATTATCCTTTCTGTGCTTTTTATAAAATAAACACACACACATTATCTATACACACATATAGGTACTCCTTCCACATTGTGACTTTCCCCATCCCAGTTTTGATATATCAAGGGTAGGCATGAGAAATTAAATGGGAATTGGGGGAGTTTTTGCAGAAGCTGCAGATGACACATGAAGGCCAGCAGATGACAGCAGACAACACAGAAAAAGTTTAGTCACTCAGAAATGCGTTTTATATATATATATATATATATATATATATATATATATATATATATATATAGTATTGTATTATATCAATATATTTTATCTTTTAATACCATAAATATACATAATTTCTTTTTAAAGTTAAAATAAGTAAAAAAAAAAATACATAGATTTTCCAGATCATGGGGGCGCCACACCCCTAACCCCCTTTATGTGGAAGGGATAACTGTATGTGTGTGTGTGTGCATGTGTGTATGTATATATATAATTGTTTGCCCTTTTTACACAAGAAAACCAAATACATTCTTTTATACCCTGCATGTTTCATTTACACATATCCTGTATTATTACTTCATATCTGTTCACAGAGATCTTCCTCATTCTGCTTTACAGCTATACACAGAAGATATAAATTCCCAAATTTATTGAATCAGTTTCCTATGGATAAGCAATTAGACTGTTTCCAAAATTTTGTGATGAATAACTCTGCGTATCTTGGTCACATATATGGATGTACATCTTAAGGTAAATTTTTAGTAGTGTGACTGCTGGGTAAAAAGGCAAATCTCTAGGTACTTTTGTAGATACTGTCAAATTTCCTTCTAGAGGGACTGCACCACCAGCAATGTATGCGAGTACTTGTTTCCTGATAGCCTTGCCAACAGTGTATGTTGTCAAGCTTTTGAATCTCTGCTAATCTGATAAATGAGAAATGGTTTCTTAGCCTTTTTAGTTTCTATTTTTCTTATTATGAAAAAAGTTGGACATTTTTTCATATGCTTAAGGGCTACTGGTATGTCTTTTTTCCTCTGTAGACAGTATGTTAATAACTGGCAAATACTTTTTCCCAGTTTATCATTTGTATTTAACTTTATTTATAATGTCTTTTGCTTCTATGAAAAGTTTTTTGAAAAGTTTTTTTTTTTTTAATTTCCAGTTAGTCAAATTTATCTTTTCTTTCATTCCATCTGGACTTTCAATGAAAGTTAGAGACTTTTCCTTATACCCAAGTTAAAAAGGAAGGAATGTACCCAGTAGGAATGAGGATGACCTACTTACCTAGAGAACCATTCAAAACTTAGCACTGGAAAGGATGAAAGTAGTTACCTTACTTAACTCTTTCTACTCATCCCTAATATTGGCAACCTTTACACTCCTTAAATTTTTAAGACAGCCCCCCTTCACTTTCAGATAGTAGCAGTTGCTGACATTAAGTCACAAATGTTTGGAAATGGGGTATGCCAGGGAGGAAAGAAAATCAACAGTGTAATGGCATCAAGGAAATAGAATGGTTCAAGGAAAGTTTCCATGCTACATGGTAGTTTTTTAATCAACTGACAAATGAAATAACACAAGAAAAACCTCTTAGCAAGCAGCACCCAGAGTGTTTACATAATGTGAGCAAGACAACATTCATCAAGTCTGTTTGAGTAAACTGAGGGAAAAGTCTTATTTTAAAAACAAATGTTATTCAAAATATTGTTGATAGCATTCTAATGAGCACAAACAAATAGAAAGTGATCTCCATTACCTACCCTCCACCCTCAAAAAATTTAAATATTTTTTCTCAAGGGCAAAGATTAGCCATGAAAAAGTAATAGGCAATCACCTCATCTGTTTGTAGATAACATTTACCTGTAAGAGCACATCACTTTTGGAAATCACACAATTAGATTGAAAAGGCAGTTAGCATCCTTCCTGCTACTCTTGGGCACCTACACTTAGTTTGGGCTACAGCTATCTGAGGTGTTCATTATAAACACACCCAGGCTGTTAGCTGCCTACATGATAGCAATGCAGAAAATCAGGAACAAAGCCAAGAAGAAAAGCAGCAGAAAAATTACTTCTCCATAATTTGGAAGTGGCAAATGTCAAGAATAACAGGCAATTTGGGAAGGGGAAGGTCCATGTTTTGGTGATGTCATTCACAGGAGGAAGAAAAGGAAGGAGGGACATTCTTGATACTGTGAGCAAGACAATTCTTCATTTTGCTAGATTCTTCCATGCACTTCATGCTGTTTAGCATCCCTGGACCTTCCTGCACTGACAAGTCATTATAACACATTTCCAAATGCCCCAAATGAAAATGAATGGGAATGAATGTGGTAGCTGAGGCAGTTTATGTACAAACCTGATTTTAGAAGGCTACTTTCTATATGTGCTCACTTAGGAAAAATGGGTCAGCAGTGTCCCTTAAAGTTGGAGAACAAGTTAGGTTTAATAGTCTCTAAAACCATGTCAATATTATTTAAGTACATGGAACTACTGTGTACTAGATGTTATTAAACAAGTCTCAGACTCTTGGATTCCTTTTAGATGTTGCTAAAAAGAATATTAAGATTTTATAAAATGACATGTTATGACCCTGATAAATAAGGCAAAAAGAATACTCAAACTGAAAAACAGGAATTCCAATCTTCTAAGTTTGTCTGGCATACACCCCCACCCCAGCCTGGTTTTATTTGGGGGAGAAGAAGAAGATGGCCTATTTAAGCTGTTCTGAAACACTGGAATGAAGGGTCACATTTCTTCTACTTCTTAACTGCTCATTTGGTTGTCACTTTCAGAAAGAAAATGAAGATGTTTATTATTCTGGATCAAAAGGTCAAAGAAGGACAGTACTTAAGACAATATTTTATGATTTTTCTACTTCATATCAAGGAGAACTGAAGAAAATACATTAAATGCTGATGCATCAATACATATGACCTAAAGTGATTTTATTTTTATCCTACATCAATAAGCCCAAAATACACTTCTAATTCCCTGGAGTAGAAATGTATCAAGCTTACATTTTTCCAAGGCCAAATCAGCCATGTATTTGGAGGTAAACAGACAGACATCTTTTTCCTAACCCCATATTTTACACTACCACCAGTCTTTATTCTTTAACATTTACTGAGTGTTCTTCTGAGTTACAGTTCAATTTGTGAAATGTACGCACAATTTTTTAGTGATCTTTCCACATTACTATTTAAAATTTTTCCTTTTCTGGCTAAGGCTCTACCAACTAAGACTTTTTAAAGAGGGGCTTGGATAGAAATGACTTTCTTTTTTTAAAAAAATTATTATTATTATTATTTTAATTAAATCTGACTACAGGCCAGCTGTTCAAGTACGGTATTTCTAAACATATTTTATAGTAAGTTAAAGAATATGCTACCTTGGCTTTAGGGATTTTTAGATTCCAGTTTTAAATTAAAGGTGAAAGAAAAGCTTTTAAAAACATTTAGGTTATATTTGCACACTTGCACACTTCTGGACCTGGAACTAGCAACTAAATTAAAAAAATCACTCGAAGTTCCTTCAATTTCCCTAATAGCTCAAGGTTTAAAATTAATATCAATGCTTTTCCCTCCTGGAAGTAGGACATGATACTTGTGTACAGCTGGCAAGTGACTCAAGGATGGACACAGGAATGCACTGCTCCACTTCTGGCTTCACTATGGCAATTACTGCTACATAGTTAAGCAGCAGTGGGACCCAATTACAGTGGTAGGAGTGGGAGTGACAAAGACAAAAGCACACCACGCAAAAGTTAGAGGCAAAAAGGCAGCTCAGCCAACAGCAGCAGCAGCTTGGTAGTACCTCATGCTTGAACACAGAGTGAAGGGGCAGGTTTTCAAAACTTTACTGTTTCTGGACACATCAACTACTGACTCTACGAGAACACAGATAATTTCCTGAGCTCAGAATTCTACACTAAAACTCTGGAAATGACTGAAAGGGTCTCTTATGAAAATTCTTACAGATCAGATAGCCTGAAGTGTACAGTAAAGGCCTGCTTAGAGTAATAAATACAGGAAGATCCCAGCTCTGCTCCAGTTAGGATTAGAAAGACTGTATCCCTCCAAAAGTATCTTTCAAGGATGGGCATTGTCATTCATCACACAAAAGTTGCCTTTCAAATTGACTGATGGATGCATTCACAATTTTTATTCTGGCCAAAAAACAAAACAAAACAAAACAAAAAACAAACTAAAACAAAACAAAAAAAAACAAACAAAAAAACCCACAACCCTCAAAACAGCCATACAGTCATCGAATTCTACATTGACTAGCCACTTACCAAGTCAAAAGACAGGCTTTAAAACTCACGATTCTCACTTCCAAAGTGACTTTTCAATGATATATGGTTGCAAAAGATACAAGGCTCACTATTAAAAAGCTAGCAACCAAGAATACTTTATCCAGCAAAGCTCTCCTTCAAATTTGAGGGAGAGCTTAAATTTTTCACAAACAAATGCTGAGAGAATTTGCTAACAAGCGACCTGCCCTACCGGAGATACTAAAGGGAGCCCTACAGACAGAGAAACAAAGAAAGGACAGAGAGACTTGGAGAAAGGTTCAGTACTAAAGAGATTTGGTATGAGTACAATAAAGGATATTAATAGAGAGAGGGGAAAAATATATATGATAAACATAAACCAAAGGATAAGATGGCTGATTCAAGAAATGCCTTCACGGTTATAACGTTGAATGTAAATGGATTAAACTCCCCAATTAAAAGATATAGATTCGCAGAATGGATCAAAGAAAATGAACCATCAATATGTTGCATACAAGAGACTCATCTTAGACACAGGGACACAAAGAAATTGAAAGTGAAAGGATGGAAAAAAATATTTCATGCAAGCTACAGCCAAAAGAAAGCAGGTGTAGCAATATTAATCTCAGATAAAATAGACTTTAAATGCAGGGATGTTTTGAGAGACAAAGAAGGCCACTACATACTAATAATAGGGGCAATTCAACAAGAAGAAATAACAATCGTAAATGTCTATGCACCCAATCAAGGTGCCATAAAAAGCTAGCAGCACCTTATCACTAGATTCATATCCTCTGATAAGGTCTCCTAAGTTCTCAGTCAACCATTTTTATGAGTGCAAATATCTTTTAACTTGTTGACAAACCACTCAGAAAAGGGTCAAAGAAGAAGCACTTGTAAAACCTGAGTTGGGGAAAGACTGACATCTTCAGTTACAAAGAGTACAATATCTCAGCAGTAAAAACACTCAAGCTTCAAGTCAACCTATTCACTTAAAGTCAGTTACTTAGAAAATACAATTGAAATGACACAGAAGCAGCTGTCTCCTCAGAAGACAGCAGCCTGTGGCAAAGAAAAGATAGGCTTGCTTCAATGCACTCTTCCCCTCAGAATTCCATACCGGTCAACTCCTGCTCATCCATTCTAAAACATGAAGACTTCATAGACATTTCCAGGACTCTGATACAACCATCATCTGATGCCAGGATTACTTTATCTGATGTGCACCAGTCCACATCCAATATCCGAAAGGTCACATTTCTTCCACTCCTTAAACTGCTCACCATCTGAACCTTCAAGAGTAAATTTGGTTGTTACTTTCAGAAAGAAAAGATGTTTATTATTCTGGACAAAATGGTTAAGGAAAGACAATGCCTGTGGCAAGGGTGCAGTTCAAGTTTAGAACTGACCAGCCTTTGGAAATCTATCTTCCACAAGTGGACTACATTTCAAATGTTCCAAAGACAGCAATAAAATTAAAAAAAAAAAAAAAAAAAAAAAAAAAGTTGAGCTGTCATTTTTAGAACAGAATACAGTAAAAGAAAAAATTTTTAAAAGAAAATAATTTGTTATAAGAAGCTTGACAAACCCATTATTTAGTTTTCATTTCTAAATCAGGAAGAGAGAAGAAGGAAAAAAAGCAAAGTTCAGGTGACCAGCAGCTTCATTTACATTTTATCGCCATGGAGCTGGGCCTACCTCTTTAGTATCCCACACTTCAGCTCCATCATTGTACATTGCTATTAATTTTTGGTTTCCTTTACCAGGGGCAAAGCGAATCTTCCTCACCCAACTTCGGTGTGTAGGTATTCCTCTGAGGACAAACAAAAAACCAAAACACCAATATAATGTGGCGTGAGATCTGGTCACTGGAATCAATGCTCCATGTCTCTCCCTATTTCTGTATCTGAGGAGGCCTGATGATGGGAGAATTCTTTTACTCTCTGGGATAGGAGCCACACCTGAGAGAAAAGGTCTGCCCATTAACAGCAGATTACATTCTGGCTCTTCCACATGGGCCACCTACAGCTCAGGGTCTCCTAGGAACCAGCCTGGGCTTGACTCAAGGCCCTTCTCCAGCGAGGTGATGAGGGACCTGAGAGGCCAAGCTACACCTAGCCATGTTTCCTGCTCCTGCTTAGCATGTCGCAAGCCTCAAATGGAACTTAATTTATATAAATCAAGAGGTTACATTAAAAAAAAAATAAGATTGCACTCTTGGCTCATACCTGGATACTCTGCCTTTCAAATCCCAAAAATTTAAATTTCCATCCATATCTCCAAGAACTAATGTATCACCTTTCCACGCGATGCAGGTAATACTACCCATACTTCCCTAAAAAACAACAAACATAAACTTCAGTACTTACAAATGGTCGTAACAGAAAAATATTTTTACTTAATGACTACAATGAAGTAATAGGTATTTTAATAAAACTTAATTACAAAGGGTTTTGGTTTTAGTATGAATGCCATTTAATCCCCATGGATAGATTTCAATACTAAAAGAGTTACACAGCATATTGATTTTAACTATATAGAAAAAGGAGAATTCAATTTGACAGCCATTAAGTTATCTCAGCTAAATTTATAGAGAAAGGATACCCTTTGAGGAAGCAACACCTTAGAGAGAAAAAAAAAATTGAGAAGAAAAAAAGAAGAGGAAAGGAAATCCTTCCAGAGAGCTCTTGTCTCTTGTTTGTCATAGCAAAAGAATAAATACATTCCAAGGGAAACTCAAAGCTGTTTCAAAACTAACTGTACAGCAATTTTTCTACTGAAAAAGGATCTAGGACTTCACTAGTACGTTTTGGAACCTATGGGATAATGAAAGTAAAGATACTGTTTAATTTGCACAATTTGAGCTCACAGAAAGCTTTGCAAAGAAAAACATGTATTAAAAAAAGTCAATATTGTAATAAATCTAAAGTGGGGTGAAGAGACTGGCTGGCAGTTCTAACAATTATACAGAGGCACTGTAGAATAGGGCTGAGGAGCCTGGGCCCTGCAGCCAGACAGCACGGGCATGAATCTGTGCTTTAATTTGTTCTGTGATTTGAGGCAAGTTTTCTCAACCTTTTCCGTGTCTGGGATTTATCATCAATAAAATAGGGTAACAGCATAAAACTTGAGGACACTAACTTGATCAGTGTCAGTAATTTAATACAGGTAAAAGGCCTAAAGCAATGCCTGCCAGACAGTAAATAGCCAATACATGTTAGCTATTAAATAATTTTGCTGTTTATTTATTTCTCTCCTTATTAAAAGAAATCATTTTGCATTTACAGTACTATATAAAAATGCATGTGTTTTGCACCCATGCTTATTTATTGGTATGGTAAGGGGCCAGAAAGCTCCATGAGTTAGTCAAATTGATCACTAACAAACTGTCGTATACCCCAAATACTGCATAAATCCTAGTGGCAGTCAAGAAACAAAAGAGAAACTGGACTAAAAATCAGTATTATTATAATGAATTCAATAATAAAAAAATCTAAGATTTTAATTAAGATAACTGGAATTCTGTACACTACAAATGAAGCAACACTCCAAGATAAACTTATTTCTATTTTTCTGACCTTACCAAAAGAATGCTTGATTAAAAATATGCCTTTAAATTTACTTTTTGGTCTTGAAAACTTTCATATTTATAATCTTACTTTCTAATTTCTAAACATTAGAATATTAAAGTTTAAATTAGCTCAGAAATCACAGTGCTACCTGTTTGGAATTAATCTGATACATTAATATAACTGTATAGATAAGCCAGACCTTTCTACCAAAGAGTTTAGAGACAGAATACAAAGCACATGGAGCCACCAAGGTGCTTTTAGAAGTTGTGGCATAAACATATCTGCTTTATTCCTCTAAATAATCTCAAGAGAAGAACAAATACAAAGTCAAAACCCAATAGCATATTTGACTTTGATATGTTGCCTAGGTGTAAAATATGGTATTCAAAAGGTCAGAATGCTAGGAGCCAGGTAGGAATACCCATTCTCTCATTCTTCTGGTTTTCTAAATAAAGGTGGTCAACTATAGACTCTCTAATGTACATAATTCAAAATAGCCAAGCTTTTCTCTTCTTTTTACCATTTTTATTTACTTTATGGTTCTGGAGCTGAAATCAAGAGGAAAAGTTTCCACTCAAAGTGAATGCTGAAGACTTCACATTTGTGAGGAGGGTGTTAAGATAAATACTGGTTTAAAACAAACTAACCAAATGAACCTCTGCCTAAATTCTACAATACAGTCATTAGAAAATACTTCAATTCCAGAAAACAAAAATAATGAACCCAAACCAATTGTCCCTGTATTATATAATGGATGGTCAATTCTCTTTCCACAAAAATAATCTGCTCTAAAATATGTACTAATTTCAAAGGTGGATGCATTCTTATTGCACTGGTCATTCCTTGAGAAAGCTCCTTCTAGATGTGAAACAAAAGGTTCTGGCCGGCAGAACAGAGACTTGCTATATCTTGACTTCAGGCCACCACAAAAAGAGATGGAACCTTAAAAGCTGAGTGGTGCAATTACCATCCTGAAAGAAGCACTTTTTTCAAAAATTCAATTTTATTGAGATATATTCACATACCATGCAGTCAGACAGAGCGTACGTACATTCAATTGTTCACAGAACCATTATATAGGTATGCGTTCATCACCAAAATTAATTTTTGAATTATTTTCATTACCACATACACAAAAATAATAAGAATAAAAATTAAAGTGAAAAAGAACAATTGAAGTAAAAAGGAACACTGGGTACCTTTTATTTTTTTGCCCCCATTTTTCTACTCATCCATCCACACGCTGGACAAAGGGGAGTGTGGTCCATATGGCTTTCCCAATCACATTGTCACCCCTCATAAGCTACCTTTTTATACAATCGTCTTCAAGATTCAAGGGTTCTGGGTTGTAGTTTGATAGTTTCAGGTATTTACTGCTAGCTATTCCAACTCATTAGAACCTAAAAAGGGTTGTTTATATTGTGTGTAAGAGTGCCCACCAGAGTGACCTCTCGGCTCCTTTTGGAATCTCTCTGCCACTGAAGCCTATTTCATTTCCTTTCACATCCCCCTTTTGGTCAAGAAGATGTTCACCATCCTATGATGCCGGGTCTACATTCCTCCCAGGGAGTCATATTCTACATTGCCAGGGGTATTTACTCCCCTGGGTGTCAGATTCCAAACGGGGGAGGGCAGTGATTTCTCCTGCCAAGTTGGCTTCACTAGAGAGAGAGGGCCACATCTGAGCAACAAAGAGGCATTCAGGAGGAGGCTCTTAGGCACAATTATAGGTAGGCCTAGCCTCTCCTTTGCAGCAACAGTCTTCCCAAGGGCAAGTCCCGTGGTAGAGGGCTCAGCCCATCAAACCACCAGTCTCCTTTGTCTGTGAGCACATCAGCAACCATTGAGGTGGGGAAGCCCAATACCCCTGCATTCTCCACCAGCTCCTCAGGATGGCTCTGCATATTTTTTTCATTTTTTTTTTTTAAATTAACTATTTTTTTTTAAATTAACTGTTCACTATATCAAAAAAAATTTTTAAAAATAAAAAAAAAAAACCACTTCAAACCAAAATGAGGGAGTAAGAAAAAGACAACTAACCTAAAATAACTACTTTACTTCCAACATGTTCCTGTTCTACCCCAAGAAAATAACCTAACATAGCAACATTTCTGTGAACTTGTTCCTACTATACCCACCAGAAATTAACAAACCACAGTCATTCCTGGGCACTCCCAGAACGTTAAATTTACCCATGATAGCTTATCTGTTCTTATTGGGTTATAGTTCCCCCTTCAATAATTGCTATCGCTAGTTCCCCTACATTCTACATTATAAACCATTTATTTTACATTTTCCAATGTTCACATTAATGGGAGCACATAATATTTCTCTTTTTGTGCCTGGCTTATTTCGCTCAGCATTATGTCTTCAAGGTTCATCCATGTTGTCATATGTTTCACAACATCGTTCCTTCTTACTGCCGCGTAGTAGTCCATCGTGTGTATATACCACACTTTTTTTATCCACTCATCTGCTGAAGGATATTTAGGTTGTTTCCATCTCTTGGCAATTGTGAATAATGCTGCTATGAACATTGGCGTGCAGATATCTGTTCGTGTCACTGCTTTCAGATCTTCCGGGTATATACCAAGAAGTGCAATCACTGGATCGAAGGGTAACTCTGTATCTAGTTTTCTAAGGAACTGCCAGACTGACTTCCAGAGTGGCTGAACCATTATTCAGTCCCACCAACAATGAATAAGAGTTCCAATTTCTCCACATCCTCTCCAGCATTTGTAGTTTCCTGTTTGTTTAATGGCAGCCACTCTAATTGGTGTGAGATGGTTATCTCGTTGTGGTCTTATTTGCATCTCGCTAATAGCTAGTGAAGCTGAACATTTTTTCATGTGTTTCTTGGCCATTTGTATTTCCTCTTCAGAGAGCTGTCTTTTCATATCTTTTGCCTATTTTATACTTGGGCTGTCTGTACTACTGTCATTGAGTTGTAGGATTTCTTTATACATGCAAGATATTAGTCTTTTGTCAGATACACGGTTTCCAAAAACTTTTTCCCATTGAGTTGGCTGCCTCTTCAACTTTTTGACAAATTCCTTTGAGGTACAGAAACTTCTAAGTTTGAGGAGTTCCCATTTATCTATTTTTTCCTTTGTTGCTTGTGCTTTGGGTGTAAGGTCTAGGAAGTGGCCACCTAATAGAAGGTCTTGAAGATGTTTCCCTACATTATCTTCTGGAGTTTTACGGTACTGTCTTTTATATTGAGGTCTTTGATCCACTTTGAGTTAATTTTTGTGTAGGGTGTGAGGTAGGGGTCCTCTTTCATTCTTTTGGATATGGATATCCAACTCTCCCAGCCCCATTTGTTGAAAAGACTGTTATGTCCCCATTCAGTGGCTTTGGGGGCCTTATCAAAGATCAGTCAGCTGTAGATTTTGGGGTCTATATCCGAATTCTCAATTCGATTCCATTGATCAATATGTCTAACTTTGTGCAAGTACCAATGCTGTTTTGACTACTGTGGCTTTATAATATGCTTCAAAGTCAGGGAGTGTAAGTCCTCTTACTTCATTTTTCTTTTTTAGAGCATTTTTAGCAATTCAAGGCATCTTCCCTTTCCAAATAAATCTGATAACTAGCTTTTCCAAGTCTGAAAAGTAGGTTGTTGGAATTTTGATTGGGATTGCATTGAATCTGTAGGAGTTTGGGTAGAATTGACATCTTAACGACATTTAGCCTTCCTATCCATGAACACAGAATATTTTTCCATGTTTCAAGGTTCCTTTCTATTTCTTTTAGTAGAGTTATGTAGTTTTCTTTGTATAGGTCTTTTACATCTTTGGTTAAGTTTACTCCTAGGTACTGGTTTTTTTTTTAAGTTGCTATTGAAAATGGTATCTTTTTCTTGAGTGTCTCTTCAGTTTGTTCATTTCTAGCATATAGAAACATTACTGACTTACGTGCATTAATCTTGTATCCCACTACTTTGCTAAATTTGTTTATTAGCTCTAGTAGCTGTATCATCGATTTCTCAGGGTTTTCCAGATATAAGATCATATCATCTGCAAACAATGACAGTTCTACTTCTTCCTTTCCAGTTTGGATGCCTTTTAATTCTCTGTCTTGCTGGATTGCCCTTGCTAGCACTTCTAGCACAATGCTGAATAACAGTGGTGACAGCAGGCATCCTTGTCTCATTCCTGATCTTAGAGGGAAGGCTTTCAGTCTCTCACCATTGAGAGTACTATGCGGGCTGTGGGTTTTTCATGTATGCTTTTTATCATATAGAGGAAGTTTCCTTCAATTCCTATCTTTTGAAGCGTTTTTATCAAAAAGGGATGTTGGATTTTGTCAAATGCTTTTTCAGCATCTATTGAGATGATCATTTGATTTTTCTCTTTTGACTTTTTAATGTGTTGTAATATATTGATTGATTTTCTTATGTTGAACCATCCTTGCATGCCTGGAATGAACCCCACTTGGCCATGGTATATGATTTTTTTAGTGTGTCTTTGGATTCAACTTTCAAATACTTTGTTGAGAATTTTTGCAATGATATTCATTAGGGAGATTGGCCAGTTTTCCTTTTTTGTAGCATCTTTGCCTGGTTTTGTTATTAGATTGATATTACCTTCATAAAACGTGTTAGGTAGTATTCCATTTTCTTTGATGTTTTGAAAGAATTTAAGTAAGATTGGTGTCAGTTCTTTTTAGAAAGTTTGGTTAAATTCCCCTGTGAAGCCATCTGGCCCTGGGCATTTATTTGTGGGAAGTTTTTTGATGACTGATTGGATCTCTTTGTTTGTGATTGGTTGGCTGAGGTCTTCTATTTCTTCTCTGATCAGTCTAGGTTGTCCATATGTTTCCAGGAAATTGTCCATTTCCTCTACATTATTCAGTTTGTTGCCATACACTTGTTCATAGTATTCTCTTATAATGTTTTTAATTTCTTCGGGATCTGCAGTAACTTCACCTTTCTCATTCATTATTTTGTTTATATGGGTCTTCTCTCTTTTTGATTTTGTCAGTCTAGCTAGGGGCTTGTCAATCTTGTTGATCTTCTCAAAGAACCAAATTTTGGTGGTATTTATTCTATCGTTTTTTTGTTGTTGTTCTCTACTTCATTTATTTCTGCTTTAATCCTTGTTATTTCTGTTCTTCTATGCGGTTTAGGATTGGTTTGCTGTTCATTTTCTAGTTTCTTCAGTTGCTCCAAAGTTCTTTGATTTTAGCTCTTTCTTCCTTTTTGATGTATGCGTTTAGTGCTATAAATTTCTCCCTCAGTACCTCTTTTGCTGCATCCTGTAGGTTTTGATATGTTGTGTTCTCATTTTCATTTGTCTCTATACATTTAGCAATTTCTCTTGCTATTTCTTCTTTAACCCACTGACTGTTTAGGAGGGTGTTGTTTAACTTCCAAGTTACTTGTGAATTTTCTAAGTCTCTGATGGTTATTGACTTCTAATTGTATTCCATTGTGGTCAGAGAATGTGCTTTGAATAATTTCAATTTTTTAAATTTATTGAGGCTTGCTTTACATCCCAGCCTATGATCTACTCTGGAGAAAGTTCCAAGAGCATTAGAGAAGAATGTGTATCCTGGTGATTTGGGATGTAATGTTCTATATATGTCTGTTAAACCACATTCATTTATCAGATGGTTTAGGTTTTCAATTTCCTTATTGGTCTTCTGTCTGGTTGATCTATCTATAGGAGAGAGTGATGTGTTGAAGTCTCCCACAATTATTGTAGAAACATCAATTGCTTCCTTTAGTTTTGCCAGTGTTTCTCTCATGCACCTTGATTGGGTGCATAAACGTTTATAATTGTTGCTTCTTCTTGTTGAACTGCCCCTTTCATTAGTATGTAGTGGCCTTCTTTGTCTCTCATAACATCCTTGCATTTAAACTCTATTTTATCTGAGATTAATATGCTACTCCTGCTTTCTTTTGGCTGTAGCTTGCGTGAAATATTTTTTTCCATCCTTTCACTTTCAATTTCTTTGTGTCCCTGTGTCTAAGATGAGTCTCTTGTATGCAACATATTCATGGTTCATATTTTTTGATCCATTCTGCCATTCTATATCTTTTAATTGGGGAGTTTAATCCATTTACATTCAACATTATTACCGTGAAGGCATTTCTTGAATCAGCCGTCCTATCCTTTGGTTTATGTTTGTCAGATATAATTTTTCCCCCACCTCTTTATGTCCTTTAATGTATCCATACTGAATCTCTTTAGTACTGAACCTTTCTCCACGTCTCTCTCTCCTTTCTTTGTTTCTCTGTCGGTAGGGCTCCCTTTCATATTTCAAGTAAGGCAGGTCTCTTGTTAGCAAATTCTCTCAGCATTTGTCTGCGAAAAACTTAAGCTCGCTCTCAAATTTGACGGAGAGCTTTACTGCATAAAAAATTCTTGGTTGGCAATTTTTCTCTCTCAGAATTTTAAATATGTCCTGCCACTGCCTTCTCGTCTCCATGGTGGCCGCTGAGTAGTCACTACTTAGTCTTACGCTGTTTCCTTTGTAAGTGGTGAAGTGGTTTTCTCTTGCTGCTTTCAGAACTTGCTCCTTCTCTTCAGTATCTGACAATCTAATCAGAATATATCTTGGAGTGGGTTTATTTGGATTTATTCTATTTGGAGTTCGCTGGGCATTTATGATTTGTGTATTTATGTTGTTTAGAAAGTTCGGGAAGTTTTCCCCAACAATTTCTTTGAATACTTTTCCTAGACCTTTACCTTCTCTTCCCCTTCTGGAACACCAATGTGAAAGAAGCACTTTCAAAAAACAAAAACTCACATGCTTAATGTCCAAAAGTTTTAAACATTTTTTCTTAAAAATGGCATCCCAAAAATTAGTAACTGAGCTCTACTGGATTGTTTCTACATTCTAATCTCAAATGTGAAGTGATGAGAAACCAAACAGACTGAGCTGTTTTAGAGTGGCAACAGAAGAGCTTGATATGGGGCTCCCTCCTCTAAAGGAGGTAAGATATACCTATTTATATATATACACATATATATCTGTGTCAGAAAACTGATTTTCCAAAGGACAGCTACTTTGCAGTGAAACTCTAAGTCTGTACTCTTTAACAATAGTTTTTCTTTTTACATACTTAAAGTTGGGTTACTTTTCTTATTATGACTACCAAACATCAAACTTCCATGTTGCATTATTATTTTCATCCTTTCAAATTACTGGAAAATGGGGCAATATTAGCAATATTTCAAAACAGACATATGGTCTACTGAATCTTCATATACTTCTTCCATTTAATAGTAAAAATGAAATCTCATGGTCTGTTACAGTTTAAAAAGTACTTTCACATAGCTTCAATTTTCCAGGTAAGGAAAGTTGTTTGGGGGACGCCCTCAATTCATCTATGGTGGTTAGCTGGGAAGATGTGGTAGCCAGCCTCTAGGAGGTCCCTACTGATCCTGCCTTTTGATATGGTGCTCCTTTGTAGTCATCCCCCATAAGGAAGAGGGCTGACCTGAGTAACTAGTAAGATACTGCAGAAATGATGGACTGTGAGTTCTGAAACTAGGTCATGAAAAACACTGTAGCTTTCTTCTTGCTCTCTCTCAGATCACTTGCTCTGCAGAAAGCCAACTGTCATGGTAAGGACACCCAAAGAGGCCTGTCGGGAGTTCCACATGTAGCTGAGGCCTCTCACCAACAGCCAGCCTTACTGTGCCAGTCAGGAGTGAGCCATCTTGGATGTGGCTCCTCCTGCCACATTTAACTTCAAATGACTGCAGCCCTAGCCAAACATCTTGAATGCAATCTCATGAGACTCCCCAGCTACCTATAAAATGCAGGGGAAAGCATTCTACTAAAATATTCTGTTTTTAGGTGGCAATTTAAAATAAACAGATTTTTTTTTAATTGCTTCATGCTTACATTTAAACATTATAGTAGTCTGCATTAATCAAAAAATTTTCTTCATTCATTACAAACACCCTGTGAAATTACTGTAATAATAATAAGTTAAAATTATTAACTCCAAAAAACTTAAAGGACTCCACAAGGTTATAAGAAGGATACATAGAAGTTATTAAATATTAGTAATACTCATTACACATAACAGCTGATTGCTATTATCCAAAATAATACTAGACTGTTCAAGTCAGATCCTTCAGGACAGTGCCCAAAAGAGGACAGACTCTTGAGTTAGACAGACCTGACTTTAAAACACTGCTGTGTCAGATAAGTAAGCTGGGTGACCTTGGGAAAGTTAGTTATTCTCCCTCAGTTTCGCCATAGATAAAATGGAGATAATTCCATGGATTATTGTGGGGGATAAAAATGAGTAGCACGTAGTAAGTATTTAATCAAAATAGTTATAAGGCTATTCTCTGGCAGTATGGTACAAGTTTAATCAATTCTCTTAAATAGTAAAGTTAATTTAAATAAAAGTTTTCTGAAAGAGCTTTCCAACTTAACTATGGTTTCACTAGACATGGAACCAACAAAATCTTCAATAAGAATTCTTGATTAAGATTCAGTCAAGGGTTGGACTCACATCTGGTGGAATCCGGGCACTATCTTTCACTGAGTTTCCTTCAACAGTGAGATGATACACTTGCCCATCATTATCAGTAAACACAAAATGCTCCCGGGCAGAGATGTTCTGACTGAGTTCAGATTTACTTTCTGCTTCCTGCAACAAGCTTTGGTACAGAGAAAAATAAGATTATTAATATTTCTTTTCCTAGACTGACATCTATAATTAATTAACTAACCCAAAATAGATGCATTAAGAGATTCAAAACCATTTTAAAAAAAGAATCTTTGCTCAGCTAATAATAATAATAAATATCGTGAGGGATACAGTGATCTATACTTAACTCAAGGAAAAGAACTCCCTTAGTTCTGTTTCTGCTGCAAAACACTCCTCAGCAGAGAGGCCTCACATCTACCCATCATCTCCAAAGCTTTCTATTTGTACAATTAGTGGGGTGGAGATGGTACTTAAATTTAGAATTCCCAATCCATTTTCTCTGGTGTGCAAAACTGGTAATATGGTCTATCTGTGTGTTTATGTTACTTCACTTGAATTTCAGAAGTTGAAGTTTATGGAACAGATGGGCACAGAGGATGATCCTGTTCACTTAATGGATGCTGATGTGTGGATATTTCCACAAATATTATTGATTGTATGGAGAAATACATTAATAAAATTAACATTTGCATAATCTGGACATGTACAGAAATACAAAACAAAGTATGTTCAAAAGCAGATGGCTTTGGAGGACACTTGTCAAATTCCCAACAATCATAATGGTATTATAAATGACAGTGGCAAGAGACAGCGCACTGCACCTGATCACAGACGACTCAGCAATACTCAGCTCTGTATCTGAGACCACAGTCTGGCGGGCCATGGCCTCTCGGGTAGCGAGTTGCTTCTTTCTCAGGCTCTTCAAGTTGTGAGAAGGTGACCACTCCTGTGCAGGAAGGACAAATGGAGACAAGTGCTAGGTTTCCTTCTGTCAAAGAATCCTTCCAGAAAAGCTATATATAATCACCATTGTCCAGCATTATTTATCATTACTTCACATGAATTCACAATTTTATTAGGCTTTATCTATTTATAGGAAGGTAAAACAAATGTATTTTAATTAGCACTTGAGGTAGAAGATTTTAATAATATAAACATTTAGTTGCAAACTTCTGAAAGGTCCAATCTTTTGATACTTTCTTATTCACAAAATGAAAATCATGCATTCATTATGTTATCTCTTATTCCCAACTATTCTCCCCTCCTCTCCTTCCCTTACATGCACAGGGTTGACATATTCATGATCCTCAAATTAGGGCACATTGTCGTCCCCACAAAACCTCTCATTTTAGTTATTCCCTTATATTTCCACCTATTCTAATATATTTAACCCAATACCCTCATGTATGCTTATGTTCTTAATGTATAGTTATTTTACATGCATGCATCTGTAAATTATATATATAGCACTGTGTTAAATATCTCATTCTGTTTCTTACTCTTTCCACTCAGCATGCTGTACCTAAGTCCTATCCCTGTTCTTTTCGAATGCTGCATTACAGTCCATGGGTGCATCCACCACTTTTTAATCTGTCTGTTCTCTCAGCAAAGAGCATTTAGAATGCATTCAAACTCCCATCTTGACAAACATCTGTAGCAGATATCCTTGCAAAATTTCCTTATGACCAGGAGTTGAACAGCTGGAGCACAGAGCATGCCTGTGTTTACCTAGATACTGCCAGCCTGCTCTCCAGAATCGCTGCATTGGTTGGCATTTCTCCCAGCTAAGCACAGATTCCTATATCCCTAGTCCACCCACACCTGATGCTTTACAGCTTCCAAACTTTGGTGGTCTAAAACGTGTATCATGGTTATTTCACTTTATGGATCTCTGAAAAGTGGTGAGTTCAAATATTTTTTCATATTCGTGTTGGCCTTTCAGGTTTCTCTGCTATTCATTAACTGCTCACACACTCTGCCCATTCTTCCGTTAGCTATCTTCTCACTGCTAATTGGTGGGCGTTTCCTAAATAATAATCCCCTAGAAGTATTAGGTAAGGCCGTATTGGTTTTACACAGTGGAGAATTTCTTTTTTAAACCTGAATTCAATATTTCACTTTCACAACAGTGTCTTTCACTGAACATAAAGTATTGATCTTGATGTAATCAAATTCATTGATTTATTTTATTTTATTTTGCCTTCTGGTTTGAGCTTCTGATACCCTATTGTGCTCCCAGGTCACAAAAGTAAGGTTTTTCATTCTGGTGGAGCACAACTTTGTACATGGCATTAGTATTATGTAACCAGTATTTTTCTCAGAACAGTGAGAGTTTTCCCAGTACTGTCGACTAAATAACCTGTCCTTTCTCCACTGATTTGTATGCTATTTTATCATATAAGTTCCCAAATATTCATGGTCTATTTCTGAACTCTTTACTAAGTCAGTCCATTTCCTATCCCCATGTATATATGACACTATTTTTACTGCTATGTTTTTGTACTATGTATTAAAATCTGGTAAATCGGGTCCTGCTGTCACTCTCAACTGCCACATTTACCCTCCTTTTTCAAGGTTAACTTTACTATTTAGGACCTTTATTCTTACAGAAACATGTTAGACTGTATTTATCATGTTCCTCAAAAAATCTAAGTGAAATTTTGATTAGAGTTGAATTAATGTAATATTAGGTTGAGCCATCCAAAAAAATAAGTTATCTACATTTATTTAGATCATCTTCTCTGGACACACATTTTAACAAGAAAATATGTGGCATTAATGATTTCACTTCAAACTAAAAAGATATTCACCATATATACGTATATCTAAATAAACTATTTAGTTCTTAAATTGTAACTTACCAAAGCAGTTACTGCTGGGAAGTTTTTAGACATTTCTCTAAGAAGGGTACAAGTCCTAACATCCCATAACTCCAGGGGTTTATCTTTGAATACAACTGCTAAATACTGTCTAAAACAAAATGAAACAAAACAAATTACTAAATAAGCCCATTTTTGCAATATTTTTACCATGATTTAGCACAAATAAAAAGTTTAGTAAATCAGAAACCTCAAATGACATATTCTAAACATAACAGTTTAACATTTGGCCCCTATAATTAAGAGTCATAAGAAGGTAAAGCTATAAGGTGATCTTTGAGAGCCCATCTAACTTAACATAATTAGGCAAGGAGCTCAGCTCAGACGAAAGAGTGAGAAAAGGTATGGGTAAAAATCCTGACAGAAGGTATTCAACAAATATCACTTTATCCACCATCTGTCAAGCCTGGAAGAGGTACCAAATGAGGTCAATGAATGCAATTCAACAAACATGAACTCAGTGTTGATTACTCAGTAACCACTGTGAGGAATTAAAAAGTAATCAACAAATGACCACTGACGTTGAGGAAATGTGACACAGTAGGAAGATCCCCGTACTTGGGGTATCAAAGAACCCAGACTCTTCTGCCACCTGATAATTATGTGGCTTCAGACAAGCCATGTAACCTTTCAGAGCGTCACTTATCTTTAAAATGGTCTTCATAATACCTGTCTTACCTACCTCACTAAATGCTGTAAGAATAAAAATAAAAATGTACAGTACACAGTTAAGAATTTCAAAAATCACGATGGATTACACAAATGCAATATATTATACTTTTTATTATATCTAATATAAAGGCATTTAAGGCAGGTACACAGATATTCATGTACGCAAATATCTAATATAAGTCAGAGTCTGTAAATGCTATAAAGATTCACTGTGAAAAAGGAAATTAGTTTTGACAACAGAGAAATGGCATTCCAGAGTTATAAATATGACAAATGGCAAAAGACAGGAAAGGACACAACACAGGGTGTTTGGGGTATACGGTACCAGACATGCAGACAGCTATCATGAGAAAGAAGACTAAAATGATAATTTTGGATCATTTTTGAAAGGTCTTAAGTACCATGTTAGGGTATGTAGCGATTTATTCTGCAGAGAATAGTGAATCAATGAAAGTTTTAAAGTGGATGGGGGGTGGGGGGGTATGCAATCAGCTGTTTTAGATGTACTAATTTAAGAGGCATGTATAGAGTTGAGACCGGAAACAGAAGAGACTGAAGAATCTTCTAAAAGATTCACAATAATCCAGTTCAGCAGTTCTCAAAATTCTTCATCTCAGGATCCCTTTACATTCTTAAAAAGTACTGAGGAAACCCAAAGAACTTTTGTTTATATAGATTACAGCAATTGACATTTTGCATATTAGAAATTATAACTGAGCAATTACAAATATTTTTATTAATTCATTTACAATGAGAAAAACAGAAAACAACTAGCAAGGTAACAGATTTAAACATAAGCCATATTGATAACTGCAGTAAATATGAATAATTAAACAATGCAATTAGAAAGCAGAGATTGTCAGATCACAAAGAAAGCAAGCCCCAATTATATGCCGTCTACAAAACATCATCTTTAAATATAAAGATGAAGATAGGCTAGAAGTAAAACGATAACAAAATGATATACCATGCAAAGACTAATCAGAAAAAAACCTGGAGTGGCTATATCAATCTGAGACAAAGTGGATTTATGAACAAAGAATATTACCAGAAACAAAGAGGAACTTTTCATAATGATAAAGGAACAGTTCATCAAAATGACATAACAATTCTAAATACATTTGCACCTAACAGAGCTTCAAAACACCTAAAACAAGAACCTAAGTCCTTCAAAAGAAAAATAAATAAATCCAAAATTAAACTTAAGAGATTTCAACATCCATATCTCAATAATTGACAGAACAGACAGAAAGGAAATTTGTAAGAATATAAAAGACTTGAATAGAGGTTATCAATTAACTTGATCTGACTGACATTAATGGAATACTCTAATCAACAATAACAGAATACACAATCTTTTAAGTGCACACAGAACATTCACTAAGGTTCAAACATATGCTGGGCCATATAACAAATCACATTAAATTTAAAGAGACCGAAATAATATAAAGTATGCTCCCTGATCACAACAGAAATAAACTAGAATTTATAACCAAAAAAACCTGGAAAATCCCCCACATATTTTAAATTAAACAATATACCTTTATAAATATCTCATGGAAAATTTAAAAAATATTATGAAGTGAATTAAAATGAAAGTACGCAGAATCAAAATTTGTAGGATACAGCAAATGTAAAGTAGTACTTATATAACATTAGATATTTATAATAAATTTTAAAGAAAGACCTTAATTCAATTATCTAAGCTTCCACCTGAAGAAACCAGAAAAAGAAGAGTAAATTAAGCCCAGAGTAAACCAAAAGGAAGAGAATTAAAAAAGACAAGAGTGGCAGTCAATGAAGAAAAACCACAGAGAAAAATCAATGAAATCAAAAGCAGTTTCTTTGAAAAGATCAATAAAACTGATTAACATAATTTACTGATACAAGGATAAAAGAGGTCATTACAGATCATACAGACATTAAAAGGATAGTAAGAATATTTTCCAATAAATTACCAATAAATTCAACAATTTCATTGAAATGGACAAATTTCTTGAAAGACATCAAATACCAAAGCTTACTAAAAAATAAAATAAAAAGAATAACCAGAAGAACCTCATATCTATGAAATAAATTGAATTTGTATTTAAAAACTTTCCATAAAGAAAATTTGGGGCCCTGCTTGGTTTACTGGTGAATTTTTCATACTTAGGCAAGAAACAGTATCAATTCTACACAAACTCAACAAGAAAAAAGGAGGGAATACTTCACAACTCATTCTACAAGGTTAGTATTACCATGATACCAAAACCAAACAAGGATATTAGGGAAAAGCTAAACCAGTATCTTTCAGGAACATAGATGCAAAAATCCTTAATAAAATATTTATTAGCAAATCAAATCCGCCAACATATCAAAAGGTTTGGGGTTTATCCCCGGAATGTAATGTCAACTTAACATTTGAAAATCAACCAATGTCATTTACTATATTAGAAGACTTATTAAAAAAACCACACACAATATACCAGATGATCACAATAAATGCAGAAAAAGCATTTGACAAAGTTCAATACCTATTCATGATACAAATTCTCAGCAAACTAGTAAAAGAACTTCTTCAACTTGATAAAGCGCATCTACCAAAAAATTTACTGCTTACATTATACTTAAAGTTCAAAGCCTGAATGCTTTCTCCATAAGATCCATGAATAGAGCAAGCATGCCAACTCTCACCACATCTATTCAATATTGTTTTAGAAAGTGCAGTAAGGCAAGGTACAAAACGCAGATTGGAAAAAAGACATAAAAAAAGCACCTTTATTTGCAGACAACATGATTTTCTACATAAAAAAAGTCCTAAGGAATAAACTAAAACACTAATAGAACTAGTAAGTTTAGTGGGGTCACAAGATAAAAGTTAAATATTCAAAAATCAATTGTGTTTCAGTTTACAAGTAACAAATAGTTCAAAATTGAAATTAAATACAGAAAATACTCCATTTATAATAGCATCAAAAAACAAACAAAAAATTAACAAAAGATGTTTAAGACCTATACGCTGAAAACTATAAAATATAGCTGAGAGAAATTAAAGACCTAAATGAGTGGAGAAATGTACCTGTCCATGAATTGTAAGCAGCAATATTGTTAAGGTGTAATTCTTCCCCAAACTGATCTATGGATTCAATGCAATCCCAATCAAAATTCCAGGAAGCCTTTTTTGGCTAAAAACTGACAAACTGATTCTAAAATTTTTATGGAAATGTGAAAATCCTAGAAACACCTAAACAATTTTGAAAACAATTTTGGAGAGTTTATACTTTATTTGTTCTTTTGATTGGTATTCATTCAATTGCTATTTTTCATAATCCCACTTTACATGGATTTTTCTCTTGGAATAACAAACTCAAAAAATTACTAGAAGTAAAATGAGTCTAAATTATAAATAAAGATAATGAGTTTTTTCACTCAATAAGCCCATAGTAAAGTAGAAAAATCGTAAGAATTTAATTAATAATAACATTTTCTTAGTGGATGATGTGCATTTACAAAAATACAGCAATAGTGGAACAAAAATGGGTTACTGGCTTTAACAATTTAATGAAATGTTAAGATTCATACAAAATTTCCCTCTTTTTAGAAGTACAAAATTAAAAGTGGCAGCAACTTAGTTTTGAGATCAAAATATTTTCTTTGAACGATTATATAATAATGTAGATTACAAGGGGTGACAGTGTGATTGTGAAGACCTTGTGGATCACACCCCCTTTATCTAGTGCACGGATGAGTAGAAAAATCAGGATAAAAACTAAAGGACAAATGGGGTGGGATGGGGGGGATGGTTTGGGTGTTCTTTTTTTACTTTTATTTTTTATTCTTGTTCTGGTTCTTTCTGATGTAAGGAAAATGTTCAGAGACAGATTATGGCGATGAATGCATAACTATGTGATCATACTGTGCACAGTTGATTGTACACCATGGATGATTGTATGGTGTGTGAATGTATTTCAATAAAACTGCATTAAAAAATATATATATTTTCTTTGATATGCTGCACATCACCAATTACTATCACCAAGAAATTCTATATGCATTCTAGCATATTCCCACTTACTTAAAGGTAAATAAAAAAAAGGACCCATGAGATTCCATTGTGATAAAATCATAATTTTTTTAGGGTGACACTTACTTCAAATGAGACACTTTAATCATTTCGATGGGTGATTCCTCACTGCCTCGTTCACCGCGAAAAGCAATGCTCCTACCTTTAATTGCAAATATTAAACAGAGGTGAAAATAGCACATAAAACATTGAAGAAACCAGAAGCCATACACTAATGTAATTTGATCAGTACTACCCTCTGTTTTCCTATTCATCCTTCCATTTGCTTCTTAGCTGTTTCTAATAATCTCTCTCTATATATTTAAATTCTTAAAAAAATATTTAAAGTTAATGATTGATAATATAGTAATTGTATCCAAATATCCATTTTATAAAAGGACATTTTCATTTCATTATAGGATTCCTTGAATTCCTTCTGTGGTTTCTCTCAAATAATTCAATGTTAACCCAATAATATTAATCCCTACATTTTTTAAGCATCCATGGTAAAGCAACCGTCTACTGTCCCATGTTTACAAATACTAACCAGTGGGGGAAAAACTTTTTAAACAGGTATTTCAGACTTTTTTTGCTGTATACAAAATACATAACTAAGATATTTTGACACGATTCTACTTAAAACTCTTTATTAACTGAAACTGGAAAATGACAACCACAATGTTCAAGTGTGTTGTTAAAGAACTAGTTGAGTTAGCTATCAAAAGAAGCGAAACAGTTCTCTAGGAATTAAAAAAAAAAAAAAGTAAATTCTACCTTATTTCCAAATATATTTTAATACATTTCCTCAGAATTTTATTTACATTATACAATAGAGAACATATTCAATTCAAACATAACTGTATAGCGAAATGTCTGCCTGCTCTTCAATGCCATCAAGCTGAAAATCTCATTATGCTTGATATTATTAGATGTCAAACACCCCATGTACTTTCCTAATTCTACTAGCCTGCTTCCTTCCTTTGAAAAAATAGCTATAAAGGTCTATTATCAATTAACACAAATGTTCCACTTAGAGAAGTCAGTAACTGTGACTATAGAAATTTATTCCTCAAAAATAAATCTGTGACATAGGGGACTGGTGGTTTGATGGGTTGAGCCCTCTACCACAGGACTTGCCCTTGGGAAGACTGTTGCTGCAAAGGAGAGGCTAGGCCTGCTTATAATTGTGCCTAGGAGTGTCCTCCCGAATGCTTCTTTGTTTCTCTCTCTCTAGCTAAGCCAACGTGGCAGGTGAAATCACTGCCCTCCCCACTACGTGGGATCAGACACCCAGGGGAGTGAATCCCCCGGCAACGTGGAATATGACTCCTGGGGAGGAATGTAGACCCGGCATCATGGAATGGAGAACATCTTCTGGACCAAAAGGGAGAAATGAAAGGAAATGAAATAAGCTTCAGTAGCAGAGAAATTCCAAAAGGAGCCGAGAGGTCACTCTGGTGGGCACTCATACGCACAATATAGACAACCCTTTTTAGGTTCTAATGAATTGGGGTAGCTGGTGGTGGATACCTGAAACTATCAAACTACAACCCAGAACCCATGAATCTTGAAGACAATTGTATAAAAATCTAGCTCATGAGGGGTGACAATGGGATTGGGAAAGCCATAAGGACCACAGTCCCCTTTGCCTAGTTTATGGATGGATGAGTGGAAAAATGGGGGAAGAAAACAAACAAAGAAACAAAGGCATCCAGTGTTCTTTTTTACTTTAGTTGCTCTTTTTCACTTTAATTATTATTCTGGTTATTTTTGTGTGTGTGGTAATGAAGGTGTCAGGGATTGATTTTGGTGATGAATGCAACTGTGTAATGGTACTGTGAACAATTAAATGTACAATTTGTTTTGTATGACTGCATGGTATATGAATATATCTCAATAAAATGAATAAAAAAAATGAAATGGCAAGACTAAAATAAATAAATAAATAAATAAATAAATCTGTGAGGCCCATCCAGATAATCTCCTGATTTTAAGGGACACTGATTTTGGACCTTAATTACATCTACAAATTCCCTAAGAGCGACATTAGTGTTTGACTGAATCATTAGGAGAAGATATGTACTTATGCCAAGGACCTTTTTAGACATCTGCCTAGCACACTTACCTGATATCAAAACACATTCTAAAGTTAGAGTAATTAAAAAGTGTTTTACCAGTGATGTAAAAGGTGCAAATATCAATGAAAAAAATAGAGAATCTATACAGTAATATATATGATGTATTTGAAGAAAAAACAGAAAACACAGTAGGTAGTAATGGTACTACTGTCCATACAATTCAGGAGAAAAAGTAAAGTCCCAGTATTATTCTATGTACCAAATAAATTCCAGCTTGATTATCATAAAAAATAAAAACATTAACATCATAGTATTTAATAGCATCAGACGAAACAGAAGAGAAAGCATTGACATATTTGCCTACATCAACACTCAGCTCTTTGGAAAGTTTAAAAATATCATAAACAAAATTTGAAAAAAACCATGAGAAACTATATTTAAAACATGTAAAATTATTATTTATAAAATTAAGAGACATTCTAGAATCAATAAACTAATGGTAAACTAATGGCCAAACAGTGTATCCAAAGTTCAATGTAGAATAGAAATAAATAAAACATATACACACACACACACACACACACACACAAAAGGTTCAACTTCACTAGTAATCGGGTAAAGGCACATTTAAAGAATAATGGAATGTTTCTTCTTAATCATTCTGATTGCTAGAGAAAAAAAAATCTGTGAAAGACATGTTTTAAGTTAGCAAACATTTGTGAATTTAAGCTAAATGAAAAAAACAAACAGGCATTTTTTTTTAGTGAATGACACAACAGCATTTCATCCATGGGGTATCAATTAACTAGATAGACAGCGAGTGACAGTTGCTAGCAAATCAGAAATCTGGGGATGTGTCACTGGGCAGGAAACTTCCAATGAGACAAGATAGAAACTATTAAAAATAGGGCTGATTCCTTGAGGTTCAGTAACATACTCTGATAGGTAAGAAAAACTGTACTTTTAAGAAATTGGAAATACATACTGAGAATGTAAGGAAGCAACCATATACTTGATTTATGTTACACACACACACACACACACACACACACACATACCCCTTATTGGTTAAAATCATCTACATATACTCACATCACTACACCATTTTAAGGAAACTCAACACAAATTTTGTTTAAAAAATCTATTTGAAATCACTGCATGCACTACAAAATAATTTTAAATGCTTACCTTATTATATTTTCAAAGTTCTTCATTTTGAAACTCATTGGATTTTAGGTTTTACATCACTCTGGCCAAGTTAATTTACTGAAATGTTTCCTATTGTAAAATCTTCAAACTCCTAAATTAAGTTATTCTGTCTATTCAACCAGAGACTACCGAAAGTTTTAAATTTTGAGCATTTTACAACAATCCTTAAACTTTAAAAGTTTTTAAAAAAGGTTTCTACAAAGGCCAAAACCTTTAACAGAGAATATAATAAAGTCTAACTATAAAGATTTATTTTAAAATTTATCTTTGGACTATATATAACAATGTACTTAAAAAGTAGAACTAGTATCATTTTTTTATGAATCTATCAGTTCAAGCTAATGGTATTCCATTTTTTCATGCACTTGTTTTAACAAAATTTCCAAACAAACAAGGATGAGATTTTTCTAGGGCAATTATTATAGAAAAAATGAACTTATAAACACATAGAAAATGAGAAAAAAATCTAAGGTGAAAGAAAGTACTTTGAAACAGATTTTAAAATAGTTAACACTTTTGATCATTATGAAAAACAACATTTTAAATCTTGTTTTAACAGCCTAAATACACAAACCTGTTGGAAGATCGACTAGCTGAAGTTCATTTCTCACTAATCCCATATTGTTCGGTGTTGAAGTAGCAAAAGAAAGGAAGCCAGTCAAACTTGTCCATTCGATACCTCTACAGAGAGAAATTAAAAAAGACAGATCTAACACATTTCTTTGGTTTGAAAAATTTAATTGAAAATTAAGTTTTCCTTATTAAGGCCTAAAATTTATTACACAACTCAATTAAAATAATATTAGTATGCCCTTACACATTGTTTCCAAGGTAAAAGAAGCTGGTTGGGAGGAAAGGCCCTTTCCAAATTTCTGTTCTATATGAATATATGGTACTATTTTTAAAAAACAACACATTATCTATAACTGCTTTCGCACTGCAATGGCAGAGTTGAGTAGTTGCAACTCTTTGCATGGCCAGAAAGGTCTAAAATATTTATTATCTGGACCTTTACAGAAAATGTTGCTGACCCCTGGTCTAGTCTATTGATTACTATTTTAATTTGAATGTAACTGCCAAATTTAGCATCAAATACTGCTTTTAACACATTTCTCATTTACCTGAGAAGGTACAATGGCTCCTTACTACCTCCTGCATCATATCTGAACTCTTCTCTGTGGCTTTCAAGGCCATTGAGTCATCTGCCTCAACCTACCTAACCGAGAGAACAATCGGACTCTTATTCCCTACTTTAACGACAGTAACTTTCCTCATTGACCCCTGTGTACTCACCTACTTGCCTTTTCTCACAAAGGCAAACATAATCCATAAGAGAACTAAAAATAATATCTTGCAAAGGTAGGGAATTGCTGTAATTAGTAAGGATTTCAAATCTTTCAACATAAAGTTCTATTAAAACACTGATATCAGTCTGCTTAAAACTGGGTATCCTTCGAGCCCTCTATCTTGGGGCTTGCACTTATGGAGCTCGTTACTGCAAAGGAGAGGCTAAACTTGCTTATAATTGTGTCTAAGAATCTCCCCCTGAGTACCTCTTTGTTGCTCACATGTGGCCCTCTCTCTCCAGTTAAGCCAACTCAGCGGGTGAACTCACTGCCCTCCCCCCTACGTGGGACCTGACTCCCAGGTGTGTAAATCTCCTGGCAACGCAGGATATGACTCCCAGGGATGAATCTGGACCAGGCATCATGGAATTGAGAACATCTTTTTGGACCAAAAGGGGAATGAGAAATGAAAGAAAATAGTTTCAGTGGCTGAGAGATTCCAAATGGAGATGAGAGCTCACTCGGTGGGCACTCTTACGCACTATTTAAACCGTTTTCGGATTCAATGTACTGGAATAGCTAGAAGTAAATACCTGAAACTATCAAACTGCAAGCCAATTGCCTTGACTCTTGAAGATGATTGTATAACAATGTAACTTACAAGAAGTGACAGTGTGATTGTGAAACCCTTGTGGATCACACTCCCTTCATCCAGTGTATGGATGGATGAGTAGAAAAATGGGGACAAAAACTAAACAAAAATAGGGTGGGAGGGGGGGATTTGGGTGTTCTTTTTTACTTTTATTTTTTATTCTTATTTTTACTTTTTCTGGTATAAGGAAAATGTTCAAAAAAATAGATTGGGGTGATGAATTCACAACTATATGATGGTACTGTGAACAGCTGACTGTACACCATGGATGACTGTATGATATGTGAATATATCTCAACAAAACTGAATTAAAAAAACAAAACTGGGTATCCTTGGGAATTCCCATGCCTGGAATGACTTCCCTCTTTCCTCTTCAAATACTATTTGAGTTCAAATCCTGGCTCCAGCACTTACTGCATCTCAATTTCTTCTTTTCTTGTGCAGGAATAATACTGAGTGCATAAAGGAAGCCTGCAGCATAGCAGGCATTACAGGTATTGGCAAATATTTTCATCATTATCATTCTTATTTCAAAATCTAACACAAGCCCAATTTTCTTCATAAGGTCTCCCCCATTTTCTAAACACAAACTACACATATTATGAACACTGTGCCGGTTTGAATGTATTGTGTCCCCCAAATGCCACTGTCTTTGTAGTCTTGTGGGGCAGACGTTTTTTGGTGCTGGTTGGATTTGCTTGGAATGTGCCCCACCCAGCTGTGGGAGATGATTCTGATGAGATGTTCCCATGGAGGCGTGGCCCCACCCATTTAGGGTGGGCCTTGATTGGTGGAGCTATATAAATGAGCTGACTCAAAGAGAGTGAACGGAGTGCAGCTGTGAGGGAGGAACCTCCTGGGAGAAAGCCGTTTTGAGGCCGGAGCTTTGGAGCAGACGCCAGCTGCCTTCCCAGCTAACAGAGGTTTTCCGGACGCCATTGGCCATCCTCTGGTGAAGGTACCCGATGTTTTGTGGAGGAGCAAGCTTGCTGGAGAGGAACGTGTTGCTGAGGTGTTACCTTGGACGCTTTGTGGCCTTAAGACTGTAACTGTGTAGTGAAATAAACCCCCGTTTTATAAAAGCCTATCCATCTCTGGTGTTTTGCATTCTGCAGCATTAGCAAACTAGAACAAATACCATATAATTTGTTTAACTATTCATTGGAGAAGTCCTTTGTCTTGTTTTTCCCTTCTTTCTCCTAACATGTAATAGTGCTTATTAATTTTTCAATGTAGAGTGAACAAAAGAAAAAAAAGGAATCTTTTTGGATTCTCTGTAAGTCTGATGGCTTCGATCAGATCTGCTTACCCACACATCTGCAAAGTCTTGTTGCTACCAATTTGAACCAATTCTGCTCCATTAAAGTAATGCACTATCTCTGGACACTAGGAATTCTCGTCCTGTCTTTCCCTCCTTCGTTATTTTTAGAGTTACTGTTAAGTACTCAGTATATGCTAGTGATTGTGTTAGGCACTCGGAATACAGCCGTGAATGAGACTGAAATAATCACTACTGTTCTGGAGCTTACAATCTAGCAGAAAAGAGACATTATGTAAGTGTATTTTGCATTAACTATATTACAAAAGAGAAATGTGCAGAATTCAACAAGAGAATGTATGAGCCACACATAATCCAATGTCTGGGGCCAGGCAACCTGAAGGACTATTAAAGCTGAGACCCAGAGGGTAAAAACAGTTTTAATCTAAACCTGAACAACTGGGGAAATGGTGTGACTGGCTGAGAAACACTGCCCTAGATTGTATTCTCTTTGAAGAGTGGGACCATGACTGTCCTGGGTATGTCTAGAAGGTGGCACAATACCAGGTACATGACAGGTGTTCAGTGAATTCTGTTATATTCAACAAATGATACCCCAGAAAAGCCTAGCATTCCTTTGTGGGTTATTTAGTGCCACACATACTCAGAAGTACTTTCCCCACTCATTACAAAGTGCCCAAATGTACATGATAGTCACAGAACGTGGGAGGCTGCTGCTTTGTAATCTAGCATTAGGAGCATATTGCCTTTGAACAGATTCCAGCAGCAACAGCATGTATATCCAATTCCTACTCATCTACTAAAAAAAATTAAAACGAAGCTGGACTTCAAAGTGAGGATTATCCCTCAAAAGAAAAGAATGAAAATTCTTGTCAAACACAGATGACCACCACCAGCTCTCAGGATTAGGATGCTATTGTCTAGGTTTAACTCAACAGTGAGGCCTATAAAAATATCAAGAACAACAGTTCATTTTCTGATTGGACTAGGATGGTTTTGTAGGATTCCTAACCACGGAACAATTGCAACCTTGTCATCTATCAGCATATATCTGACTTCAATAAGTTTTGACTCCTATAAGTTCTCAAGCTGGGCCAGTTGCCATCTATTGGGAATGCAACAGGGGCTACTTCTCAACATTGGGTAGTTGGGGCAACCACATAACTTCCGAAAGTTCAAGGATTATATGAAATTAACTTTTATAAATTTACAAACAAAAAAGAGATCATTTTAATTTCCAAAAATCATTCAACTTACTCAAAGCAATCCCGAATCCATCAGTGTTTGACACCCATATAAACTACTGCTATAATAATTTTTGACATTCAAAACACTACTGAACTACATTATCGTAAAGTCAATGTACTGGAAAAAGATACAAACTAATATCTAAGAAACAAAATATTCTAAGAAAACCTACATGTACTACGCTCTGTTGTTTACCTCAGTATTTTCCACTAGATGGTAAGAATCACAGGCTGTGTCTATCTATAGGCATATAGGAAATGTTCAATAAATATTTGCAAAACACAGCTAGTTAAAACATCACAGTTTTAAAACACACACACAACTAACTGCAGTAAAGCAGTTCCTGGCCATGTGTACACACATAAGTCAAGTAATTCTGAACATGTACTTTTAAAAAACACATTTAGTGCACAGTAGAAAAACAACTTTCAACAAGTTGGCCTTTTATTTACATATGAAAATCTGGAGTTGTATTGTGTTTATTGCTAATAAGTTCATCAATTTTTTGTAACACATCTGTGAAATTTTTATAATGGTCTTTAATTATAACACTATAACTGCATTAAGTGAAACACAAATACAGCAGGATTTCAGCAGCATCTAAGACATCATCTCAGATATAAAATGTGAATTATCTTGAAAATGGCAATTAGAGGAAAAATTCATAATAAAAAACGGAGCATATCTTTATGATCACTTGCAACAAAATCCCGAATAGCATGTGCCTTACAGTTATTAGGTATTCCAAGTAACACTTTAAACAATTTCAATGTTATTGAACCACCAATATTATCATAGCATATGTAAGTCAAATATTTAGTGGTATCTATGACCTGACTAAATAACTGATTCAGGATAATAAATCTTACCTAAAACTAGTAGTTAGCTGACAAACTAGATATCACATCTTTATTAAAGATTTCACTGACCTCCCCCACCCCCAGCCCCCTCAAATTGAAAGTATACTTGATTTTACAGAAGGATGCTTCAAATCTGTACCATGAATCCTGGCTCAGTCAATATTTATATTTTATAGGCATCATGTTTTCTAGTAATCTACATCCCCTTTCTAGCTGGAGATACAACACACGCACTGTAAGTAAAGAGCTCAGGCTCTGAAGCCAGAAAGGCCTAGATTGAATGCCATCCACTTCTTTCTCAGAATACTCTCCAATTCTTCTGTAAATCGGGAAAAATAATAGGGTTATAGTGGGGATTCAATGAAATGACGTATGTAAGTATCAATACTTAAGTCTAATCCTTGGAGCAAGTACTGATTAAATGGAGTTTCAAGTGGTTGGTATTAGCCATAAAAGAAATGCCATACACAAAAGCCAAAGGTGAAAACGAATGTCAAGAGAGAAGAAACATAGACAAGAAAGAAGGGAAAGGAGAAAATATCAGCAGGGGCAACAGGGATTATTGGAAGCAGTATAGGATGGCAAACTGCAGGCACTTTAATAGAGGAAGAAGAGAAAGACAATGAACAATAGCCTAAAAGGGTCCAGACACTGTGTCACTGCATCTGAAATGCCCAAAGCTTTTGAAGACATTACTATTCCACGGAACAATGCTTGGGGAGATATCAAAGGGAGATATCCAAGGGGCAAAACTTAGGGTGGTAATAAACAGTCACCTGGGCTGCACTACAAAACAATGCTCTTGAATATGGCAATGCAAACTTTTCAGAGATTTCCATTACAATTAGAAGTTGTAACACTTAAAGGGCTAACCCTTTCCCCATTCAGAAAATGCATTTACTCAGAATAATGTGTTCACTAAGAATTTTAGTGTATCATTAAATCTATAATTATATCATGTACATGTATGTACAACTTTACAATTCATCACTGCCAGAGCAGAAAAAGAAATAGGCAACCAGCAAAATAATGTTATCGAGTAGATATGTATGCACTTTAAAACAGCAACACAAAGAGGCACTCTGCTCAATTTAGCCTTCCCTCAGGTATTTCCACATACACAGCGCTCAAAATCAAAGAAGAAATCCTATGTAGCTTTGGTTCTTTTCTGATGGAGTTTAAACAAATAAATATGATTAATTAACAACTAAAATGACTTTTTTGTTTGTTTTTCATGAGTAGTTCTACTGATGGATCTTTACAGAAATGAAAAAAGAAATTAAAGTTGAACAAGAAAGCACAGTGATTCCAGTAAGAAAATGACATGGACTTTAGGAGTTTAAATAAAGAAGATGGAGCAGTAAAACTGATAAAAATGTCTCTATTGCATAATGTCTTTATAAAGCAAACAACTAATATTCCTCCTAAGTCAGCATACCCATCAGTTAGACAAGAATATTTATTATTTAAAATTTTCAGTCAAATAATCACCATTGCAGATACCACTGTGAATATTCAATGAGGAAAAGTATATGAGAACTTTTTTCTGTGTTAGAGAGAATTACTATGGGCTGCTATTTTGTGATCTCAACAGAGAAAAACAAACCACCACCACAGTGACATACTCACTTGACTTCACAGGAGTGGATGCTCAGCTCCTTGTGCAGCAGCCCACTGGTAAGATGGTACACAAGGACAGAACCGTTGCTCGTGCCTGTCAAAATGGCACAAAAGAAAAGTGTGAATTTAGTGCAAATTCCAGATCTTTCCAATAAAATACTTTCTCAAGATTTTAATCATTTTATAATATTTATCTTTTATAAAAGGAACTTGAGCTTTGTGTTAAAGAAAAATGAGTGAATTTCTCTGAACTTTCCCTTATCAAAAATGGGTCTAATCTCAAGTGCTCTAAAATTATACTTAACTCCAGGGATAGATTTTCACAGAGACTTCAAAACCTAACTTGATGCACATACATTTTTAAGAAGTACTTTCTTAAAGCTTTTCCACCTATGGGAGATTGAGACCATTTTATTTGCAGTTGATCCTCAAAAAGGTAACCTTAGCAAAGCTCATTAACCAGAATTTTCTATTTTTCTTTAAAAGGTTTTAGTGTTTGTTTTGTCTTTTATGTTAAATAAATCATAAGCAATAATGAACTGTGGATTTCATAGTTAAAAAAACCTGAGTCAAGCCCTGGCTATGAGTGATATTCTCGGGCAAATTACCAACACTAAATCTGTTTCTGTCTCTTTAAAATGGAAATAACAGAAAATCCATTTGTAGGAGTTTAAATGAGAAAACTGAAGCAAAGCACTTAGCACAGTACAAGGCACTTAGTAAGCACTTGGCTAATGACTACTCTTTCTGTTACCACTGTAATTATAGTTTGTAGTTATTATTATGTCTAAGGGTTTTAGCTGGCAAGTCCAAAATTTAATTAGAAGGGACACTGGCATACTAAGAAAGTAAAGTTTCAGTCCATGAAATGTTTTTATAAGTTAAGCAAGCAAAGCAAACAGTATAATTGTTTGAGCAATCACTTTCTTAAATGGATTAAAGGATACATACAAAGCAACAGAATGGAAGTAACAGTGCTAAGCAAATTCTAATTTTAGCTTACTTGATTGATATATCTCCAAAAAAAATCTATTGCAATAACCTTCTAAAAAAAATACAGTATTACAGTTGTTTACATTTTTCATCTACTATATAATAATACCTTATGGTACTAAGAAAGTAACTAAAGAATTACTGAAATTTTTCAATTAACAGATCTTCAAACTAATCAAATGATTTCCACATTCTCCAAGTTTTAATGGTGCTTAAGGTTGAATACTCTAGAGGCACCACAAGGAGAAGTAATTTTACAGTTGAATTCTGTTTCTCTTCCCTAGTGACTCTAAAAAACTAATTTAGGCACTTATTTTATAATTTTTTACTTTTATTTTGTTATTACAGTCAATCCAATAAATGATTTAATATTCATTATATACCAGTAGCATATTTTACAATGGATATCTCAGACCCTGACATAACTTTTATTATATAACTATTCCAAGACTTAATTTTCCCCAAGAAAAACTGTATGTTGACAAATCCTAATTAAAACCTCTAAAAAAGGTTTAATATGAATCAAGTTTCTAAAGCAGAAATTAACATTTATCTGCATTTATATAAATCTAAACACCTGTACACAAAATGCTACTGAACCCTGAAATTCAAATCACTTCCAGAAGAAAGCAATAGAAATAAATGGGAATAAGTACTGCTAAATATTAATACCCAAATAAACCATTAATATTCAAGAAACAGCCATAAACTGAGACATATTGGCCACAAAATAAATATGACCAAGTTTTCATTTAAAAAATTCATAAATCACATGCTTATGATCTGGGGAGAAAGCCAGAAGCTAAGCTAACCAACAGTATCTTAAGAAAAAATCTTGAAATTTTCAAACAAGTACACTATTTTTCAATAATTTTAGAGAAATGTTTTAATCTTGTATACTTAATAGCAAATTAAATTTTGGTTTTCTATGAAAAGAAAATTAAGTCACCTATGAAATTAATGTGACAGCAAGTTGAACTCAGACAAATATTCCTATCTATAACATAAAAATACACAACTTCAGCCCAAAAGGCAAATCTTAGTTTTTAGAGAACAGGGTCAGCCACTTTAAACAATGTTTAAGATACAATTCTTAGCAAATGAAGAACACTGCTGTTGCTAAACTATAATGATATTATGAAAGACCCAACGTAAAATGACATGCACATAAAGTGACTGGGGTGGGGCTCAAGCACTACCCAGGGAGCACCCTTCTGAAATTTCAGAAATGCAGTGACAGTGTCAGGGGCGCTATCTTCTTGTCTCAGGTAGATGAGTTATCATTGTGATTAAAAATAAATTTAAAAAGCAGGGGGATTAGTAACAAATACTATGGGTCAATAATGGGGGGGGGATGAGGGATATAAAGGGATTTGGGTTTTCTTTTTTCTTTTTCTTTTTTTCTGGAGTAATGAAAATGTTCTAAAATTGATCATGAAGATGTAGGCACAACTAAGTGATAATACTGTGAGCCAGTGATTGTATACTACGCATGGGTTTTATGGTGTGTGAGTATATCTCAACAAAATCGCATTAAAACAAAAAAGGCAGGGAGATTAAAAGAACAGGGAAAAAACAGTAAGAAGAAAAATGGTATTTGAAGATGAATACTTTACAAATATAATTTCATTTAGACTCTTCCTCCTTTAAAGCATTCTCAATGAGAATCAAGGATTTTCTAGTAACCACACAACCTAAATGACTTACAGAATGTAAGCCAGGCATGGAAAATTATGCAAGGAATAGATTAACACTCACCAACAGCCAGCAGTGGCTGATAAGTCTTGATGTTTTTCGTGGTCAGCGGTGGGCACATACGGACAGCAAACTGCGGTGAGGGCAGTCCCGACAGCAGTCCCGTCAGCAGGAATTTGAGGTGCACTTCCTGCAGTATGGAGCCTTTGGGATGTTCTTCCCCAGCTATTGCGCTCTGCCCTAATTTGTGATAAAAATGCAAACAGACTAATTTTAATGTATACTGACCTTAAAATTTTAAAGAACTTTTCAGTGGAAATACTCTTCAGGTCTAGAAGAAAAGGTACAACATAGCATACAAAGGGCTGCAGCTATTAGGGGCACAAAGGCTCTGTACTTGGCTACGGAACTTTAATCACATCCTCGTAACACCATGAAGGACAGCTTACCCCAGAGGACTGATATCCAGAATTCTGGGACCTGTGTCTTTTAAGAAACACTGTTTCAGCCAAAGTTCTTGGTGTAGGGCACCAAACAAAAGCTTCAGAACAAATCAAGAGGACTGGGTTAGAGAAGTTTCTGTGGAGCTGGAGGCTGTAATTCATTCCTCTTATTGCCTTTCTAAAGGGTTACTTTTCAATCTGATGTACTTTGTAAACTGCACATAAAACTGGTAATCACAAACAGCAGATTCAAAGAACTCATGAAACTTTCTATGTGTCAATGTAATTACAAAATTTAAACTTTACAAGAAAATACTTTATATATAAATATATAAAATAACTATAAAATAAATAAATACATAGATAATATATAAAGGGTCACTGTCAATAGTTAAGTGTTAAACAGCATTATTTTCAGATACCCTGATGCTTTGAAGCCTCAAACTAAAAAGGTGACTCCAATAAAAAACACTGAAACAAAACATGAATTCAGTAAATATCTTCTTACTGAACTATTATCAAATACTTGGATCAACTTGTCAAAAAAAAAATAAGGAATATAAATATAGACACACATTTATATTATGAAAGGGAAAGATGGAAATTACTGTGAGAGATGGGATTATGAATATAACTTTTTGAGGCTGTAAAGTTGATTAATATTTAGTTTTAATAAAATAATTGCTTTAAATCCATAAGATATATTTAAAAAATGGCCATTAATTTAATCAGATTAAAATGTCCCCTTTGGGATGGTATTTGGGAAAAAACATAATCAAAGCAAACTGGAATCTGTGGTCAACAGTAACATTGTAATATGCTCCCACAAATGTAATAAAGGCAATAAACCAAAGTTAAATGTGTACGAGAGGGGGATATAAGGGAGGGATATGGGATTCTTCGTAGTGGTGCTTTCTGTCCTTACTATTATATTGTATTGTATGATATTTTACTTTTCTTTTTCTTATCTTTTATTATTTGTTAAAAAAAAACTTTTTTCATAGTAATCAATATGTTCCAGTGCTCACTGTGATGATAAATGCACAACTATATGATGATACCATGAACAACTGACTGTACACTGTTGATAATTGTATGGTATGTCAATATAGCTCTATAAAATTGTAGGAAAAATACAAATAGGGAAAAAATGCTGGAGGAAACATGGAAAGGGATGTAGGTATTTGCTGTTAGTTAGGAGGCAGAATGGTGTAGCCTTTCAGGAGGACAGTGTGGTGGTTCCACAAGAAGCTAAGTATGTAGATGCCATAAGGCCCTGCAACCTCATTATGGGGTATATACTTGGAAGATCGAAGAGCAGGGCATGAATGGATATTTGCACACTGGGTGTTTATGGAAGCAGTATTCGTGATTTGCAGTGGCTGGAGGTGGCCTAAGGCACACTGACTGAAGAACAGAATGGAGAACTGCGGTGTACGCATACAATTGGAATACTGAGCAACTATAAGAAAAAGTGATGCTGTGAGACACACAAGGTGAATGGATCCTGTGGACAGCATTTTGAGTGAAGTACACCAGAAACAAAAGCAAACACTATAATGCCTCACCAATATGGACTAACTACAGTGTGTAAACTCAGAATTGAATCTTAGAGCACAGCCTAACAGGGAAACGATTATTGTAATGGTCCCTAGATTGTAAAGCTCTTACAGCAGTCAAATCTATTCCTGAATTGTAATGGCTATATCCAAACTCTGAAATGTTGATCCCTTTGTGTATAACCTGATTGGTCTCTGGAACACTGGGTATCTGTGTGACACCTGAAACTCAGAGCTAGAGCTCGGCAGATATGAATGTCAGTATAACATATATAGCAACTGTTAAAAAAAAAAAAAAAAAAAAAGCTGAAAAAGATCCCAGACTTCAATTAAAGATATGAATGAAGCAGATCGGGTTAAGACTAGGGCAAATCGGGCCAAAGGGTAAAGGTTGAACCTGACTGTGTGTTAAAACTTCAACTTCTATGGGAGACCAAGGGAAGAGATGTTTATCTGGTGAAGGATTTATATTTTCTAAATATAACTTCTACAGTCAGTTTGTTCAAACACAGCAATTACATGGAACTTTGAATAGGAAGCGAGATATGGTAGGTCTGTATAGGTCAGAGTGAAATAGCAATACATCCCAAAGTAATTTGGGTGGAAAATAAAAATATAAATTTGGGGGCCCCCTGAAGAGCTGGGGGAGGATGCGGAGTTGTTGGATTTTCTCACCTGGATTGTTGCTGATGTTCTCACAAACATTGTGGACTGTTGGCTTGATATGTTGAGCCCTCTGTCTTGGGGCTTGCCCCCAGGAAGCTTGCTACTGCAAAGGAGAGGCTAAACCTGCTTATAACTGTGTCTAAGAGTCTCCCCCGAGTGCCTCTTTGTTGCGCAGATGTGGCTCTCTCTCTCTAACTAAGCCACCCTGGCAGGTGATCTCACTGTCCTCCCTGCTACGTGGGACCTGACTCCCAGGGGTGTAAATATCCCTGGCAATGCAGGATATGACTCCCGGGGATGAATCTGGATCCGGCATTGTGGGATTGAGAACATCTTCTTGACCAAAAGGGAGATGTGAAACAAAACGAAATAAAGCTTCACTGGCTGAGAGATTTCAAATACAGTTGAGAGGTCACTCTTGTGGACACTCTTACGCACTATATAGATAACTGCCTTTAGGTTTTAATGTATTGGAATAGCTAGAAGTAAATACCTGAAACTACCAAACTCCAACCCAGTAGCCTTGACTCTTGAAGACGATTGTATAACAATGTAGATTATATGGGGTGACAGTGTGATTGTGAAAACCCTGTGGATCACATTCCCTTTATCCAGTGAATGGTTGGATGAGAAGAAAAATGGGTTTAAAAACTAAATGAAAAATAGGGTGGGATGGGGGGAATGATTTGGGTGTTCTTTTTTAATTTTATTTTTTATTCTTATTCTGATTCCTTCCGGTGTAAGAAAAATGCTCAAAAATAGATTGGGGTGATGAATGCACAACTATATGATGGTACTATGAACAGCTGATTGTACACCATGGATGACTGTATAGTATGTGAATATATCTCAATAAAATTGAATTTAAAAAAAAATCCCCTTTGGATTTTTCCACATTTCTCTGTCATTACTTTGGTAATGAAAGACAGGGTAGAAAGAGATGGAAAATTCAACATGTAGAACCATGTATACCAAGATTATTAGTTTGGAGTTGACTCCTGGGAACTGCCACATTTTTCTTCAAGCATCTTCCATACAAGGCAATTCACCAGGTAGGGCAGATTATGCCATAATACACAGCAGCCTTTACCCAATGAATATAAATCAGGTTTCTGTATTTAACTGAATTGATTTCAATTATCACTAGATACATACTGAATTTCAAATTAAAAAGTTTAATTAAAAGTTTTAATTAAAATGTTTTCAAGTAGCAAAGCTTTATGTATTTAATACTTTTAAATCAACGACACTGTCAAGAATTGCTATGCAATCTGTATCATTTTGTTTCTTTAAAATGTAATTTATATCATTTAAGATACATAAACAATATAAAATTTTAACCTTCTATGGGGTTCTGTGCATGTGTGTCTTATAATTCTTTTCACTTTAATATTTTAAATTTATTACAGACACGGTCAATTAACTCAGAATATTGTGTAACCAATAAACTGAATTGTGCAAAATAAGTATGTGCTAAACTTCCTCATATGGATTTAAGTCTGTAGAGTGACTGAAAAGAATTTTACATATAAAAGTTAATGCCATTGAGTAAAAGGATTTTACGACCAGCAGGAATCATAAGAAAACCAAGGCCTGGAGAGGTCAGGGTCTTGCCCAAGATGGCAGTAGAGTAGCCAGGCCTGGGGGCCACTGCTAAGGAGCACAGACTCCAGACCCGGGTGACTAGTTCACACTATGGCTCTTCTACTCATGGCTGTGATTTTGAGTAAGTTATTTAATCTCTTGGGGCCTCAGTTTCCACATCTATAAAATGGAGACAATAATATTACCTACCTCGCAGAGTTATGGTGGGGTAATATGTATTTAGCACAGGCACTCAACATAGTATGAAGTGCTTAATAAAGGTCACTTCTGATTAAGATGATTAATAAGGTAATGCTCTTTCTAGTACATCATCTATCTAGCATTTAAACAAAAAACTACTAAAGACTATCCTGAAAATGAAAATAATTGAAAATATTATACAATGTAAGAATTAATCATGATATTGAAATCCTTTATAAACCACAGCCACATTAAAAACAAAAACGATACATCAAAATTGCTTAGGATATTTACTCATTCTTAAAATTTCAACTAGTATATTTAAAATCACAAAATCTCATTCTTCCTTTAATATAAACTGGCCCCACAAATAACCAAATAACTTTAAAACAATATTTTATCTGCAAAGAAACATCTGTTGAAAGTTAAAATCCCCAACTTTATAATAAGAAAATTTTTGTTAAAAAAGGTTAAAATAATTTTTCTAATACTTCAGTCACTTTATTCCTTCAATAAACATTTACTGAGCATTCAGAATGTGCCAGGCTCCATGCTGGGGTATGTGAGTATTGAATAAAACACTCTCCCATGTCCCCCACCCCCCCCAGGACACCCACCCCCTATAACTTGTGGTGCTCATAATTCCTTGGAGGAAATATACAAAAGGAGAACATTTAAACCAGGCTTGGGAAATTGAAGAAAGCAACACAAGGTGAATTTTGTATTACAAATAGAAAGGGAGAGAGGAAGAGGGTATTCAATTCCAAGCTGAGGGCCCAGCAAGTGTGAGGCCCTGAGGTGGTCTGGTTTGGCTCAGTAAGAGCTATACACACAGTATGCCAGTACCTAATTTCATCTCTTTCTTTCAGATCAGAGTCTCAGAGTCTCTCAAAATTGAATATTTTCTAATTCCAATAACTGTAAAGCCAATCTATGCTACTTCAGGCACTTCCATGCTTAAATATTTTATACTCCTCATTTATTTAAGAGCTATTCCACATTTCAGTTTTCTCAAGTATAATTGGACTTTATAATAACTGAAAGCCAGTGACTCTCTTAATTTTGCCCTTCGAAAAGCACACCTAACATGAAAGAAAAGAAAAAAAAAATCCAGCTTACCAATCATGTTATCTAAGGAAAGGTCTGGAAGTTTATTTTGTAGCACTCCCACAGGAATTCCACAAAAAGACACTGGTGAATATAAAGGCGACACACCAGAACTACTGCAAATACATAATAATTATATAGTTTTTACATATTTAAAATCTGCATTACATGTTAGAAACCCAAATTATTAATTCCAGATCACAGCATTTTTATTTTTATAGTATTTATTAATCTTATCCTAGGTGAGACAGCGTTAGAAAGTTTACATAATCCCCTAATGATCTGAAGCCTGGATTATCATTTTAAGAATATTTTTATAGAAAAGCAGCCCCTGCTGTTTGTATATGATTCTGGTAACTTTTAAAAAGATGAAAAACAAAATAAAACAAAATCAACAAAAAAGATCCTACTGATTTGTTTACCTGTTCCGTGAATTTCTAGTACAAACAGCCGACTTCAGCTCCCAAATCATGACCCTTCCATCACTCACTATGAGGGCAGCTGCATTCTCATTGACAGGACAACACACCATACTGAACGGACGAACAGTTTTTGTCACCCTGATTGCATCACACTGGCTTCGTAAATCATAGGTAAGCTCCTGAACGGGATCGGGATCTTAACAAAAATAGTTTTCTTTTAAATATCAGAAAGAAACCCTATCAATGTCACTACTATTTGTTTCAATTTAAAAAAAAATGTCATCTAAAAAGTATATCATTCCTTCATCACTGCAAAATTTGTCAAAGATGGCTTCACTTTTTACAATTATTACTCCTTTCTTCAGAGTTTAAGAGTAATTAACTTCATGACCATATACACCAAGTTTAATCTCCCAGATAACAACTGTGATCAAGATAGCTTGTTTTGAATATTTTTAAAATAAAGAAAATGCTTTGAAAAAGGATCAACAGTGACATATGATTAAATAATGAACAGTGTAATAAAACCTTTATAATCTGCAGTGGTCTGCGATAAATCTGAAATTAACCATCCTTTACAAAAGATCTGAAAGTCACTGCCACCTTTACATAGCATATCATTTCCAAAAACATTATTTCTGTTATCCAGGATAAGACTGTAACTGATAACTGAATGCCCTGGAGACTTACTTATTAACATGTTACTTTACACTGGAAATTCCTAAAGTAAAGGAAGAAGTCAAGGGAGTGTAACTTGTTGGACTTGTGCTGAAGAATTCACAGTTTAACATCCGCTTGGATCATGGACACAGTCAAGAAGAAGTTATAAAATATTACTTTCTTTGTTGTATATATGAGGTATATTGTTACAACATATTTATAACACCAAGAAATGAAATCTTGGGTTTGTACTTTCATGCCTTTTATTGAAACAATATTCTAACACTTTCTCAAGGCAAGAATAATTATTAGGTTTATGGCTTGGCTGGTATTGGCCATATGAAGATTTATAAAATAATTCTAAAGAAAAACAATATTATTGTGAGATACAAACTCACCTGGTTCCTCATTTGAAGTGCTGAAAATACTATTATAAGATCTTCGAACACGTAAAGTTATACAACCATTTTCATGGAGGCAAAATAAACCATCACGCTGAAAGCAGGGTATTACCTTTAAAAAAGATGATATATTTACTTAAAAAACACAATAGATTAATAGAGCGTATACTGTGAATCTCATAAACTCATACTTAGAGAATATGTGCGAAAATACAAAAACAAAAACACACATACATCTAAGTTCCCAAATTTAAAACTAAATGAACATTTTAAAAAATCAATTAATAATCCTAAACAATCTTTACTTTATCCATGTAACTTAAATAGCTCAGTAAACACCTCCACAGAAGTCACAAGAATTTCCAGGGCAAAAGCAAATTAATCAAAAGTGCAGAAAAATTAGGCATATAAAATAATGTTGCTAACCTTCAAATGAATAAAATACAGAAAGTAGAACTAAAGACTTCTGTAAGATTATGGTTTTTTTCTAATAATAGTTTATTTATAATCAACTTTTGGGAACGTAATCTATAAATTATAGGTACCTGTATAAATGGAATTCCTGTTCGTTCAATTGCAATCACACCCACTGTTTGATTCACTTCAAGGTCAAGGATTAAAATCTCTCGAGGATAGAGTAACAACATGTGATTCCTTTTGGAAGGCAAGTATGCCAACTGAAGGCAATCATTAAGCGTTATGAATTCAGCACTGAAAAAGCAAACATTTACTTTAGGTATCATGAAATGAGTCAAAACTATTCCTGTTAGAAAAAGGTAAAAAAGAATATAATTTTTCACTTTTGACAAAAATTATCAATGAAAAAATACAACTACATACTTCAACGACTGATATGGGCCGACCTCCAAAACTCAGACTTGCTCAAATCCAAATTATAATGATAATTTTGTATGGATTGGGCAGAGACTTCAGTATTTCTAAAGTTTTGAAAAATTTAAAATAAAGTAGTAAGACATTATATCTGTGATATAATACGGTGACACGTACTATAATGGCATCCAAAAGGTACCAGTTTTATTTTACTTTTGTTTTGCAATTGTAAGTACTAGACAGACTGGGGAAATCAAGACTCAGAATTAAAACAAAAACATTTATGGTATTCAGGGCCACTGGACTAGTAGTCAATCTATATAGCTTTGGGCAAGTCTAACTATCTCTATGGGCCTGGGCAAGTCACTTCCCCTCTTTTGACTGCAGTTTTCTCAATTATAAATTGAAAGGATACACTAGACTATCTCTGGGATCCTTTCCAGGTTCATAAATCCAATGGTTTTCATATTCTACCTCCATTTATGTTTAAGCTATCTTAAAATCTTTTTGAAAAAAAGTAGGGTATTTATTCCCCTATATCACAGCATTCCCTTTGGTGTGAGTAAAAGAGATATAACAATATGAGGATAATAAAAGACTGTTAAAGAGACTCAAAATATCATTTAGGTAATTTGTGATTATTGCATGTTCAATCACAACCTTTTTATATTAAATATATTTCAACAAGAATAGACATAATCATTTACTATTTTCTTTTTACATAATAACTTTATTTAAAGGGTTGAAATTAAAAATAAAGTTAATTTAGAGGACTGGGAAGACAGTTTTGAATTGCATTAAATCCTGGCTCTGCTACTTCCTAGATGGAGGAATTTCAGTAACACATTTAAAACAATTTGGGACTCAGTTTCCTCATCCGTAAAATGGAAACACTACTTCTAGCCAGGATTCTGGTAAGACCACATGAAATAATGTATGTGAATGCCCTCATAGTAGTTCTATATGAAGGGGTAAATAATGTATTTTCCCAATATTCAAGAGGAACAGATGATTCATATCAGAGAAAATAAAACATATACAAATCATAACTTACAAAACTATTTATACTGTGAAATAATTATTTATGACAAGGAATCAATGAAAAATAAATAGGAAGTTCTCTTAAAACATTTAAGGGCCAATCTCAAACCATTTCGACACAGGGTAGGGAATAAATAAATCAGTAATTTTAATCAGCCTACAATTTAATATACAAAAATTATATTCACATACAAGTTCAGAATTATTTGTAGAGCAATTTATATTTTTGCCAATTATTTTTCAGATAACTGCACACACAATCTAGATAGAATAACCTTAGCATATTAAAAATAATGACTATTTTAAAACAAAGACCAAAAAACCTGCTGAAGCAATAAAAATATAAGAACAATTAGAACTCAAGGTAAAAAAAAGAAATTCATTTCTAACGCATAAAATTAATTACCTGAAATAAAACTTCATTCAGTAGCAATTTCTTAAATAATAATAGCTAGCATTTACAAAATGAATGCTTATTATCAGCCTCCACTTTAGCTTATGAGACAGCATTGCATTTAGGTCAGAAAAATGTATTTAAAAAGAAAATCCATCTGTTGTTCCAAATTCTTAATATAGTCAATAACCTCAACTTTAGACTCTTCAACTCATATTTTAGGAAGTAAAAATCAGAAGTCAAAATTTTTACTCGGTAAAAATAAGAAGGGGGAGCTCAGTACAATTAGAGCAAACAGAGGAATCAGGTTAAAAGATAAGTCTCCTCTTTAGAGAAGATCAAAGTGAGTATTTTTTCCTCATAAATTCAAAATCAGAAACAAGAAAAGGTGAGATGAAGAAAATCAATCTTAGTACAACTCTAAAAATATTTTGGCATCTGATAAGTAGATGAAATGTTGTTCGTTTTATATGTGTAACTTACCTAGGTTTCTCTTGAGTGATTAAAATTTTTACTTTATTAAGAGCTTTCTTGGCACCGGTGGCTGCAGCCAGCTTGTTATGAGCTGGGCTAGAGTGTGGGCTGGATATATACACCTTTTTCCCAGGGCCAGAAGGAGGCTTGGATGGGGAGAAGTCTGAGATGAATACAATACCCTCGCTGGTGAGTACTACATTGAGAGAAGCAAAACTCTGATTAAAGTTTAATCAATTTTAGGAGAGAGTTTTATTCCAATGTAATTTTGAGAGCAAAGTAATGATAATTTTAATAATACAGAACTGGCATGTTATACACTCATAATGGGAATGTTCTCCAAGTTGAAGAGAAACAGGTGGTCCATTACAATTCATCAGAGGCCTTCAAGCTCAGCATCCTAAATTAATTTTTTACATTGAAAAGATACCAGAAGGTTATTGGTAGAAAGAACAAATGTTTTTTCTTCAAAATAAATTCAGTGCACAGACTTTCATTAAAAACCTCCCCTCAGTACATCCCATAACTTTAAAACCCAAAGACTTTTTGGAATATTCGAATATTCAGAGAAAAAAAAAATCCCATATGGAAGAGGTTCTCCTGTGATTAACTAGATTCAAATATTTGATTTGATGACACTAAATTTTTTATTATCATTACAAGCTACTCACTCAGTCTAAACGTATTTGCTTTTTTTCTCTGAAGCATCAGATTGAACCTTACAATAAAGTGAGTACTAGTTCTTTTATACATATATATTTTAAAGTAGAGTGCAACAGTGGCTTACTAAATGTACATGAAACAAAAACACACAAGGAAGGCAGCACCACGTTCAGCAATACAATGATGCCATTAGAGAAAAAATAATCCCCCTCAAAACTGGGGTTGACTAACATAGAAATATCTGAGAAGAAAAACCTGGCTCCCAGCAGTTAGGGAGGCTGCTTTCAACACAAGGAACAAGAAAGTTTCCAAGAGTTTTGCCAACCCTAGCACATTCAATATGAGGAAATCAAAGACTCTGGGGAACTGATACTTTGAACTATATAGTACTTTCATCAACCAAACTACAGAGATGTAAAAAGTTGATGTGATGAGTTAACCTAAAGCTTTATCTCTCCTTTTCAAATCATAGAATTCACCCTTCAGAGTCTTAGCATGCCTTTAAGTGAGCAAATGAGTGAGAGTGTTTGCAGGCATACAATTATAGACATACACTTATGTATGAAAAAGCACTAACAACACTGTACTGCACTTAATTCATATAGCCATGTTTCCCATTTCAATTTCTATTTCTCTGCCCTTTTCTTCCTCCCTCAACTCACATGCCCTTCCATAAATGCTGGTGGATAAAAGTCAGGTGTCTGAGTCACACAAATCCAGGGAAAACAATCTTTACTAAAGGTGATTCCCTCACCTCCTTCAAGTTTTTGATCAAATGAGGCCTTGCTTGACACTTTATCTAATCAACAACCTGCCCACTCCTCATCCCCCTCCATTCACTTTATCCTGTTTTACTGTTTTTAATACCACTTACCACCTCTTAAGATGCTAGAACTTATTAACTCATTATTTCCTACTGTCACTACCTGACTCCCTCTCACTAGAATGCAAACTCTGTGAAAGCAGAAACCCTCATCTTGGTTCACTGATACATCCCAGGCTCCCAGGGCAGTGAGCACTACTCAAGAAATATCTGTTGGATGACTGAATAAAGATTGTCCTGAATAATTTAGCTACATCTGTCTAAAACAAATATAATTTTAGATCAGTAGCTCAGTAGAACATCAAAAGCACATCAGCATAAACAACTTCTGCAAGAAAAAATTCCCTTGGGCTTCTTCTGTTCCTTACATGCATCTGTTTACAGTACTCAAAACTAAAGACATAAATTAAAATGATTTTTTTAAAAGGAAGAACTAAACTTGGCCACAGACTAAATGATACCTTTGATTCAGTTTCTTTAGATGCTCCAGAAAAACAAATTTACTTAGGTCTGAATTAGAATATCACTGCAACTCTCTTTCTCCCGCTAATCTAATTCTATTCACAAAACAATAGAGGCGTGGCTTGCTAATTTAAATCTCTAACTATTAACATACTTGCAAATGATATGGGATTATTATTTAGGGTCTTTATTAGAAGCTACAAATACATGGCCTAGATGTGCTTCACTTTGCTCAGCTGTTTTAATATTACAGATGTATCATGTACATAAACATGTTTATTTATATAGCATTAACTATATTATAAATGCCTCATTTAACTCATTTTACACAGCAACCATTACTCACAAGTTAAATGTGAGGGATCAAAAGGGTCAAAGGAAAAAGAAAGAATGTTATCTGCATAGCTCTTCTTCCAAAGTTTGGTGCCAGTATCTGCATTCCACAGCACAATGTAATTTGGTGGGTGTATAGCAAGCAGTAAATCTCGGGAAGCATCCTGATTCCACAACCACTGCACATCTGTAAAGCCAAATAAATAAAAGTGAAATTCAAAACCCATCAACTAAGGCAAACTCATAGAGTTAGAATCTGGAATACAGATTACCATGGGCTGGTTTGGGATAGGGAATAGGGAGCTTATTCTTAAATTGTACAGAACTTCTAATTGGATTGATTATAAAGTTTTGGAATTGGATGGTGTGACGGTAGCACAACATTGTGAGTGTAATTAACAGCACTGAATTATATATGTGAATAGTTAAAGAGAAATTTTAGGTTGTATATATATGTTACTAGAATAAAAATTAAAAGATAAAACATAGGACTGTAAAACACAATGAACCCTATTGTAATTGACGGACTATAGTTAATAGTACAATTATAAAAATGTTCTTCCAGCAATTATAACAAAGGTACCACACTAATGCAAAGTGTTAATAATAGGGGGATAATTGATAATGCTGTAATTTTTACATGCTTTTTCTGTAAATCTACAACTTCTCTAATTAAAAATTTAAAAAAAAATCCACTTCAAAAAAAAGACTTTGATATTTGGGTGTTTTTTTGTTGTTTGCTTTTAAATATGCAGTACTTTAAATCTGAATGTCCCCACTCAACAAAACCATGACATGAATTGCAGAGGAAAAGCTAATTTTATATAAAAATGAGCTGTCTTGTTAAAATCTCCAAGTCAAATTTTCAAGCACTATGGAATATGACTTCAAAGAAAATAAAAGGCAGTTTACACTAATAAGTACTTTAAATGTTACAAAATCAATATTTCAAAGAATCTCCTAATAATGTTTTTGCAGACTTAATGTGACTTTGCAGTTTTTCATGATTTTTCTCAACAATAAACTAGATAAAGATCTAGTTCAGTACCTAGCACATGGTAAGTACACAGTAAAATTTTCTAAGTGACTGAAGACAGTCATTCAAAGTCCTGAGTCTAAAGAATACAGTATTGGTTTATATTAGTAATATAAATAAACAAGCAAGCGAACAGTCTGTGAAAATTAAAATAAAATTCTGACCATCTCTATTAATGGAAGTAAGCACTCAGGGCTAATTCAAAATAGCAGTTCAGGCAAGTTTACTTATAACTTAGATTACAAAATTGTTTGTAGCAGCTTAATTTTCATCACGATGTATGACTGAGGGTGACGTTGAAATTAACACGTATTATAGCCAAAGCACTATCAGCTGAGATTTCAAAAAAATATGCCCAGAAGTGTATTGCTAAGGAAAAGAAAGCTCGATTCAGATTAGTAGAACAGGCTAAACACAATCAAGAGTTGACAGTAAAATGACAAAATTTCAAATGAAGAGGCAAAACAAACACAAAAACATCCCACATCTCAAGAGTGAGTATTATCAATATAAGCACTTAGCAGAGCTTAGCCTTTCTTTACCCTGGATAGGTTTGGTGTGCTCTTGGATCTCACACTGAGCTACTCCTGCTGCCACATCCCACACGATGATCTTCCCATTGACATCAGCAGAGGCTAAGCGCAAGGAATATGGTGAGCCAATGTTATGGTGATAATTTTCCCTGGCCCATTTAACCTAGTATCAAGAAGAAATCAAATCAAATTAATATCTGCATCAGATAAAACAAAATTTTTGCAAAACATCAACTAGAACCCATACTACATTTACATTACAAAAATATTATTTAGTAAGAATAAACAGGAAACTGGTTTCCATTTTGAAAGTTACACATTTTAATTAGTTTAAGTTGCAGTTTAAATATTTTTGAAAAAAATCACAATGTTCCTGCCTTTAAAACATGAAAAACAATGCCTAGCCTTAGTAGGTTGGGAAATTCAAGGAATACTCCAGAATACTACAGAAATTAGTTTTCCTAAAATCTAATTATGATAGAACATCTAAAATCCTAAATTGCTAAGAATGTTTTTCTGTATTTCATTCTCCCAATTAAAAGATGACAACTTAGATTTATAAAAACCTTGCAGGGGTGGGGGGGGGCAGAAGGAAAAAAATCTCTGGTGATTGTTCTTTCATAAAATTGGAAAAGCTGTAACTACTTTTTCTCTTAAAGAAAGTATGCCTTTATGCTTCTAGAAACATCACAAGAATAGAATTTTTAAACTAAATAACACAGTAATCCCAAGATACCTGGTTAAATTCCTGAACAATGAATACTGAGAGTTGAGAAAGTAGGGAATAAAATACAAGTCCTCACCATGAGCCATGGCCCTCCCTGGCTGTTCTAAGAGAGGGCACTACTTCCTCTCTTCTCTATCTCAGCATCCTGCTTGTTTTCTTCAGAGCATTTACCATACAATTTGTAATTATTTTATGATTGATTGATTATCTTATCACCAACCCATGGACTGTAAGCTGCACAGGGCAGGAGCATTTAGGCTTTGTCCACATTTCTATTCTCAGACTTTAACATGATGCCTCACGCTGGGGTTCAACGAATGTGTTTAATAAATGAGCTCAAACATCAGAAAGTCTTCAAATAGACGTGTGTGTATATATACACACACAGACATATATATGTGTGTATATATATGGGTACACACACAGACACATAATGGAGGAAAGTAAGCTAACCAATTGCAATAAATATTTGTGAAAAAGATAGAAACAGAAGAGTTTTCTGAACCTCAATGTTAAAAAGCCTTAAGGTTTTACTGTGTTATAAATATATCTTTTCCTCAGGCAAGAAATTTTTAATGAATTGTACATGTATGCATCTATGTATATGTACATGTATATGTTCAAATGTGTGTGTATGTATGTGTATATATATTTTGTATCACATGTGTAATGCTTGGATTATATTTATACAACCCCCAAGCAGGGTGTGTGTGTGTGTGTGTGTATATACATATATGTGTGTGTGTGTGTGTATAATTTTTTTCTTTTTTTTTAAAGACAAAAAACAACCTAAACACATCATGATCAAACTGCTGAAAACCAAGGATGAGGAGAAAATCTTGAAGGTAGCCAGAGGAAAAAAGATGCATTACATACAAAGAATTGAAGACAAGAATAACAGCAGTCTTCTCATCAGAAATTATCCAAGTTGGAAGACAGTGGAGTAACATCTTTAAAGTTAATAAAATAGAATAAAATTGTCAAGCCAGAATTCCATACTCTGTGAAAATATCTTTCAAAAATGAAGGCGAAACAAAGCCTTTCTCAGAAAAATAAAAGCTGAGAAATTAACCAACCTCTGACCTGCACCTCAACAAATAAAGAACTTCCTTAATTTATCTGGCAAAGGTAATACCAGGCTGAAATTTAGATCTACAAAGAAATGAAAGCTCCAGAAAAGGGAGGAAGGGAGGGAGGGAGGAGACAGAAAAGGTAAACATAAGATTTTTTTTTCTCAAATCAGTATCAAAAGCAAAAACCTATTCTTAACATAAAATTCAGCAGTGAAAGGTGAACATTTTCCCCCTAAGATCAGGAACAAGGTAAGGCTATCCTCTCACCACTCCTATTCAACACTGTCTTAAAGGTCTTAGCCATTGCAACATGGGGAGAAAAATAAATAGACATGTAGATTATTCATGAAAAAATAAAGTTGGCTTTATTCCCTGATGACACAATTGTAAAATAATCCCAAGAATCTACCAAAACATGACGAGATCCAATAAGTGAATAACGCAAGATTACAGAATATAGTCAATATCTTATACTGTATGTTTCCCAACCTTACACCACACAAAATAATTAACTCAAAATGGATCAAAGATATAAAAGTAAGAGGTAAAATTATAAAACTCCTAAAAGAAGACATATGTGCAAATCTTGATGTTGGAACAGGCAATGGTTTCTAAGACAGGGCATCAAAAGGACATGCAACAAAAGAAAAAATAAGTAAGTTGTACTACATCAAAACTAAAATTTTTGTGGTTCCAAGGATACCATTAAGAAAGTGAAAAGACAACCCAAAGGATGGGAGAAAATATTTGAAATTCTGATAAAGTACTTGTATATAGAATACAGAAAGAACTCTTACACCTCAGTAAAAAAAAAAAAAAAAAAAAGATCCAATTTAAAAATGGACCAAGGATCTGAACAGACATGTCTGCAAAGAAGATATATAAATGGCCAATAAGTACATAAAAAGATGCTCAATATCACTACCATTAGGGAAATGCAAATTAAAAGCACAATGAGGTACCACTTCACACACACTAGGATAGCTATAATTTAAAAAGCCAGATAATAACAAGTGTTGACAATGATGTGGAGAAACTCAAATGCTCATTCACTGCTGTTGTGAATGCAAAATGGTGCAGCTGCTATGGAAAACAGTCTGACAGTTCCTGAAAAGGTTAAACACAGTTACTATATGAGCCAGCAGTTCTACTCCTAATTATATATTCAGGAGAAATAAAGACACATGTTCATACAAAAAACATGTACATGAATATTGATAGCAGCATTATTCATAATAGGCAAAAAGCAGAAAATACCCAAATACCCATCAATAAATAAAATGTGATATATCCATACAATGAAATACTATTCAGCCATAAATAGGAATGAAGTCCTGATACATGCTATAACACGGATGAACCTTGAAAACAATGATACATGAAAGTAGCCAGTCACAAAAGATCACATATTATAGGACTTCTTTTATATGAAATGTCCCAAACAGGCAAATCCATAGAAACAGAACATAGAATAGTGGTTATCTATGGGCGGAGGAATGAGGGAAATGGGGAGTGACTGCCAATGGACATGGGGTTTCTTTTTATAGTGAAGAAAATGGTCTAAAATTGATTGTGGTGATGGCTGGATAACTCCGTGAATATACCACAAACTACACCTTAAATGGGTGAATTTTATGTTATGAGCTATAGCTGAATAACGCTGTTACTAAAAATAAACAAATCAAAAACCTGACCCCAAATCCCCATATCCCACCCTGATCTCTGACTCCTAAACTTTGGATCATTGTAATTCAATTGCCCCAGGCATCTCAGACTCAGCACCCTGAAAGCTTAAACTCACTGACTTAACTGGCAACACTGTCAGTTACTCAAACTAGAAACCTTGGAGTTTTTCTATTCTTATGACTCTCCCTTAAATTGATCACTAAGACCTATCAAGTTAACCACTTAAATAGCTCATAAGTATTTCTCCTTCATGCCTCAGCCTTGTTTTAGGCCCTTAGAATTTCCTGCCAAAATTCCTGCCAAAGCTGCCTAAATGATGTTACTGCCTCTGGTCTTGCCTTTTTCCAGCAGATCCTCTCCACTGCTGCCAGAGTGTTTTCTTTTCCAAAAAGGCAAGTATGATCATATCAGTCACCCAAAGAAAAATCCAAACTCCTGCTTAATCTTATAAAACCTTCAGGATAGGTGAATCTCTCCAGCCACTTCATTTCACCACTCCTGCAAATATACCCCATCTTTTTGCTGTGAAGAATTACTTACCTTTGTGTTTGTACTACCTTTTGCCTGCAATACTTCTCCCAATTTTTCACTTGCCTAACTACTGTTCAACCATTCCTTAAACTACAAAGATTTCTGTGACCCTGCCCTAATACTCACAACTAGGTGATATGGCACTTAGTTGCCTTCCCACATATCATGCCTGTCTCACTTATCACACCATAAGTATTTGTGTATTTTCTTTTTGATAATTACCTGAGGGCTTTCATTGCTATCCTCAGCACACAGTAAGTGCTCAAAACTAATCAACAGAGGAATTGTGGGAAGATGGCCAGTAGGAAGCTCCAGGAATCAGTCTCTCCACCATGACAACTATTAAATAGGCAGGAACTGTCTGAATCAACTATTATGAAACTCTAGAGTCTAGCAGAACACTGTACAGCAACCAGTGAAGAGCAGGACAAAGAGACTGGTAAATGGTAGTAAATACCAGTAAATTACTGTCTCCATGCAGCAGTTATGGGCACGTATCCCCTATTCTTGCAGCAGGCAGCAGTGGGATCCGGCCCCTGGCATAGCTTGCTGGTGCCATAGAAGGACATAAAAATCCATTTCCCCAAGATCTGGGTTGAGGGGCATGGGCTGATCACTGATCACTACTTTTGACTAGCTACTTCAGTCACTGGAGTCCCAGCTCTGAGGGCAGCCAATGTTCCAACCTGCCCCAATAGCAGTGGAGGAGACTTAAAGACACATGCTCCCTTAGAACTGTGGAGGACAGCTGAAGGGCAGCATTGACAAAGTGGTTTATAAGGGTTAGTACAAAGACATACCCATTTGAATGTCTTTGTCCTAACCCCTATAAACCACTCCCTGGCACCCCCTCCTTTTGCAGAATATCTTCACCTTGACCTCTGAACACGATGCCATTCAGAGCAGCTCCTGAATTCAGGGCAACGTGACCAACTTCCCATCCTGTAGGTAAGCCCCAAAATAAAAGCTCATGTCTCAGAATGTGCCCAGTGCTTTCTTTAGTCCTTCTGTCGCAGAAGCCCTCTTGGGCCGTGACAGTATGTAACTCCTGTTCTTACTCCCTACTGGTGCTAAAATGCTAATGCATAAAAACTAATGATAAATCTATGATTTGGACTTACAATGTACCAACATATAATTTGTTAACAAGTCCAAGAAAAGGTGGGGGGACAGAGGGTTATAGAAACTGTATATGTGTGTGCTACTGAAGTCAAATTGGTATCAAATCATATATGACTGTTATATATTTAGGACATTAAATTTTAACCCCATGGTAATCACAAGGAAAATATATGAAAAATACACCCAGATAGAAATGAGAAGGGACTCGATATGGTACAATACAAAAAAATCAAATAAATATTAAAGCAGGCATTAACAGAAGAGTTGAGGGACAAAAAAGATACAGACTTACAAGGACTAAATAGCAAAATGGCAGAAGAAAGCCCTGCACTATCAGTAGTGACTTTAATGTAAAGGTATTAAACTCTCCAGTCAAAAGAAACTGATAGACAGGATATAAAAGCATGATCCAACTATACGTTGTTTACAAGACTCACTTTAAATTCAAAGACACAAGTAGGTTGAAAGTGAGAGGATGGAAAAAATACACCACACAAGAAGTAACCAAAGAGAAGAAAGGCAGCTATACAAGTATCAGATAAAATAGACTTTAAATCAAAAACTGTTAAGAGGGACAAAGATGGGTCATTATGTATTGATAAAAGGGTCAATTCACAATGAAGACATAACAATTAGAAATGCATATGCACCTAATAGCAGAGCCCCAAAATATCTGAAGCAAATACTGACAGATTTGAAGGGAATGGTTCTATATTGACAGCAGGAGACTTTAATACACCACTTTCAATAATGGATAGAACACTTGGACAGAAGTTCAATAAGGAAATACACGACTCGAATGATACCATAAACCAACTAGATCTAACAGACGTATATAGAACACTTCACCCAGCAATAACAGAATACACATTCTTCTCAAGTGCACATGGATCATTCTCCAGGACATGCCATATCTTAGGTCACAAAACAAGTCTCAATAAATTAAAAAATATTGAAATTACATAATGTATCTTCTCTGACCACAATGGAATGAAGGTATAATCGATAAGAGAGGGAGAAATGGAAAATTCACAAATACATTCACAAACATACTCTTAAACAACAAATGGGTTAAAGAGGAAATCACAAGGGAAATGAGGAAATACCTTGAGGAGAGTGAAAATGAAAATACAACATACTAAAACCTATGGGATGTACCAGGCCTGTGACAGGGACTTGTGGCTGCATTGTAATATCTGGGCCATGTCTGGGGAGCCCTTCCCACCTGCCCAGTCAGGGACTAGCCACTCCTTTGAAGAGGCCTGCATTTCCTTCCTATGCTCCATGGGATAGGGAGCACTACCTCCCATAAACTCCACCTTCAGGGGCTCTGGTGGCACATGTATCCATGAGCCTACCCCTGGACTTCCCCAGGCCCACCTCCACCCACAGTCGTGTGTAAAAATCGAGTAAATGGGATGTCTCTGAGCCCTTGTCCCCAAAGGGCTGGCCAAGGGCTTCCCACCGGCCTAGCTCCAACAACCATGCATGACCAAATGATAGTCTGTGGGCTCTGTGGGCTACAGGCCCTCTGCAACCTCCCACCAGCTGGCAAGGGATGAGCTCTGTTCTGTGAATTGCCTACCTGTGGAAATGTGACCAATTAGTGTGAAACGCATGTTTAGAAGTGTTAGGTACTGTATTTGAACCAATTAATGTGAATCTTTCTAAAAAAAAAAAATAATAATAATAATAAAACCTATGGGATGCAGCAAAGGTGGTGTTGAGAGGAAAATTGACAGCTCTAAATGCTTACAGTGAAAAAAGATTTCAAATCAGAGACCTAACCTCAAAACTGGGAAACTAGAAAAAGAACAGCAAACTAAACCCAAAACAAGTAGAAGGATGGAAATAACAAAGGTTAGAGCAGAGATAACTGAAACAGAGAATTTAAAAAAAAAAAAACAATAAATCCACAAAAACCAAAAGAATCAATAAAACCAAAAGCTGGTTCTTTAAAAAGACCAGTAAAATTGACCTTTTTGCCAGACCGACGAAGGAAAAAAGAGAAGACAGAGGTAACTAGATCAGAAATGAAAAGGGGGATATAACTACCGACCCCACTGAAATAAAAAGGACTATAAAAGGATACTATGCCAATAAATTAGATAACCTAGATGAAATGGACAAACTCCTAGAAATGCACAAACTACCTACACTGACTCAAGAAAAAACAGAAAATCTTAACAAACCAATAACTAGTAAAAAGATTGAATTAATAATCAAAAACTTTCCAAAAAGGAAAAGTCCAGGACCAAATGGCTTCACAGGAGAATTTTACCAAACATTCCTCAGAGAGTTGGGTAGAAAATTACCATATGATATAGGAATCACACTTCCAGGTATATACCCAAGATTACTGAAAGCAGGGATTCAAACACTATTTGCACACCAACATACACAGAAGCATTATTCACAATTGCCAAATAATGGAAGCAACCCAAGTGTCCGTCAATTGATGGATGGATAATCAAACTGTGGTACATACACACAATGGACTATCATTCAGCCATAAAAAGGAGTGAAGTTCTGACATATGCAATAACATGGAAGAACCTTGAAGACATATTGAGTGAAGTAGGCCAGACACAAAAGGATATATTCTGTATGATCTCATTTACATAAAATAATTAGAATATTCAAATTTATAGTCAGAAACTAGAATACAGGTTACCAGGGGCCAGACTGGGGATAGGGAATGGGGAGTTAATGCTTAATTGCTACAGAGCTTCTGTTCGGGGTGATGGAAAAGTTCCGGAAATGGATGGTGGTGACACTAGCACAATACTGTGAAAGTAATTAACACCACTAAATGCAAGACTACCCCAAATAGACAACTATACTGAACGTTTTATACATATGACTTAATGAGAATTTAGTGAAACTTAAAATTTTGGAATAGAAAATATAATGTACTACAGCCAAAGTGGAATGTGACTTACCTTGACAACATCAGCTTTATGTTTTTCTAAAACTTGAAGAGTCTGGGCAGTATTTGAATCAATCACTACCACAAGCGAATGACATCCATAAGCAATTAAACCTTGCCAGCCCCTAACAAAACAGTAATGTTAAAATTTAAATATATATATAAAAAAGCAAGGCAACAGCATCTTAAATAAATGATAAATTTAATTAAAATGTACTACCACTAATAAAACTATTATTTAAGCCTAAAGCTCAGTATTAAATAATAGGTCTAACTAAATTCACAAATGTTTGCTGTAATTCATTTTTCACTTGGATAAAAAGGTTTCTAAGGGATATGCATATACAGCCACGAGGACGTATAAAGCAACTGATGGAGCTGTCTATTTTTCTTTGAAGGCATAACCCTTGTCTTATTTAACTTTAAATCCTTAGCATCCACAACTTGCCTCAGACTATGCTCCATAAATAGCTAGTCCAGTCCTTCCAAACAGATAAAAAGACAAACACAGGACCCTAGAGGAGGTTTCAGTTCCCTTGACAACATTCCCAGAGGCCACAGGTACAGAATTTTGCTTTTACATTTGTCTAATTACGAGTAATTATTAATCTGTCAGAGAGTAATTTTACAGTGAAAAAGACAAAAAGTAATAAACACGATCTATTATGGATGGGCACGTCCTACAGAGGAGGAGCAAGATAACGGTGAGCTGAAGGACAGGTAAGAGAACAGATGGGCGCCAGGCACAGGGTCTGGGATATCTTTGAATGACACACTGCCGACTGAATTAAGAGAAGAAACAGGGACAAGACAAAGAGAAGACAGACAGGGGAGAGTAAGTTAGTAGGTAACTGAGGGTAGAGGAAGAGAAGCCTGGAGGTTGGAGGAGAGGTAAAAGGAGGGGAATGAGATGGTAAGGAAGGAATGCGGAGAAAGAAGGAAAGAGAAACAGGGGAAAGGGGCAACTGTATCTGCACGGGAAATTTCCCACACGGAAAATTCATTACTTTTATAATAATAACAACGACAACAACGAAAAGCCAGCATTTAAAAGAAAATCTCCATAGTGTGAAGGTGGCACCCCGCTGTGACGAGGCCAAACTTAAGAATGGGGTGAAACCTCTTGCTCCTTCCCCTCCCCTCACAAGCTCCGCGCTCGGCCTGGGAGGCCTGGAGCCCCGGCGCCCTCACCAGTCCACCGCCGACTTGTTGTGGGCGTTCAGAGCCCCCGTGAGGGTGCGCGCCGACACCTTGAAATTCACCGTGTAAGGCAACATCGCCCCGACGCAACCTAGCCCAGGACGCCGGCCGACAACCAGGAAGCAGGGAACGTTGAGCTTCCGTTCCAAGCAGCGTCCGGGTGGCCCCGTAGGCGCCGATCTCAGGTTCCGCTGGCCCCGCAGTGCTACAGTCCCCGGATTCCGTCGCCTCCAGGTTCCGCCGCTCTGCGCAGACTGAGGCTTTGCCTTGTCGGGAAGAAGTAGTACTTAACGCCATCATGTCTGTTTTCTCCAGGGTGGGACCGCGTAGGCCTCGGTGTCCTGCCAGAAATCATGAATTGTAAGGGATAAATTCCAGGCACTGTTGTAGGCGTCGGGAATGTAGGAACCAACAACATGGATTTACGGAATAAGTGAATGAATGGGAATTTGTTGCATGAAATGGAGAGAGTAAATGAAATGAACGGGCCAGATATAAAGGATTTCCAAATATGGAGAACCGAGGTCTAGAAAAAGCTCTCTTTGCACTTGATGAAAAAATAGCACTACACCTGAGGCCAACTGGCCATTTGCCTGTTTGTTGACGAAGCTTATTTTGCAGTTTTTCTTCTGCCCACTCGCTTGCAAGTCAACTCCCTCCCTTTATCCTCTGCACTGAGCACTTCATTTGTATCCTTTAAGACATATCCTTAAGAATCCTTTAATGATTCCTTTCCAGCAGTATCTTTGCAGATGTCAGTCTCCCAAAAGATTGTTCACTCCTTGATTAAGAAAGAGGACAAAATATTGCCAATTCTTCCATCAGAGGTCTTTGTAAAACAGCTTTCTCTAACATTATCTCCAATATCCTTGGTTGATAAAGCCAAATGAACACATTTTGACTCTAAGTTGTATTCTTTTTATCTAGACACTGTTGCTGCTCCCTCTGCCTTAACTTGCCTTGCCCCATACCCTCCCCCAGATACTTTCAGCAGCCATCCCCTATGCCCATAACCACAGATCTAAGTATATCACTCCCTGTTAAAAATCTTTGATGCTTCCTATGACAGAGATTGCTAATTGCCTCCCACAATTTATCCACTCCTTCTTTCATAGGAACAGAACTACAATTTTTACCTGAGTATATTGTTGCTGAGGTAAAAGTCTTTATTTCCCAGCTTCCCTTAAAAACTAGGTCAGGCCACAAGACTAAATTCTGGCCAATCAGATGTAAGTGGAAGTGTTATTTACTGACTTCCAAGAAGTCACTCTTCTGTGCTTTTCTTCGGTTCTATATCAATATTTATCTCCCTTCACTATAGTTACTTACAGATGTGTCTGTCTAGTAGGTGATACTAATGCATTTTTAGGTTACTGTAATGTAAGGGAATAAATACATTAGAACTGCTTTCAGAACAGAACCAAATCCCAGTCTTCCTTTCTCCTCAATGTCTGGCATTCTTTCTGGCATACAGTGTTCAATAAATGATTGATGGTACAAGAGCTCCAAATATTTCTTAAGCATAAGGTCAATCAGTCATGAGGTGACAATGAGGATTCAGTGCAAGAGCTCACAGATGGAGGGGGAACAGCAGGTGACCAGCCCTATTATGCCCCTGGTTAAAAAAAAAAAAAGGCTTTTGGAAAAGCAGGGATTAATTAGTTTAAATCTACAAGCTACCTTCAGGGCAAGAAGGGATGCCCAGTTAGGGTTGGGAGAACAATATGGCTCCCGTGGTACAAGTGTGTACAATTAAATATCTTAATGGATTTTTATGGCCTTCTCTGAAGCAGCTGTCTTGGCCAGTGTGGAAGACAGACTATTGGACACACTGGACAATTGATATCTTTAATAGAACAGAAACTATGCCCCCTCTGTATGCCTTAAAAATGACCCATTTTACCCCATGCGTGATCACATCAGCTCCAAAGCCTGGTAATGTGGGCTCAGGGCATCCTGCAACTACTATATCATTTGCATCCCTATACTGGGACAAGTTCATTTTTCTCTTTCTTTTAAAGTTGGTGGAGATAAGAGTATGTGACATTTCTGATTCCTCCTCTGCTTGAGTGGAAGGAAGAAGATGAAAGGAATGAAAACAGAGAAAATAGATATATAACAAAACAATCATTTGGATTCACAAGTAATTTTCCCGTAATTCTATCATAGAGAGCATTTTGGTTACTATGTTCAAGAAAGAATGGAGATTTTGAGGATAAAGATGATGAAGTCAATAGTTTACTATTGAACACTCACAACAAGGTATTTTGACAGGCCCTTTACATGTATCATCTCATCTACTTACAAAGAGTGTATCATCACAAGTATCCTATAGATGATAAAATTAAGGCTCATAGAGTTGCCCAAGATCATACAGCTGTTAGAAGGCAGAACCGAAGGTCAGAACCCAGGAGTGCCTGATTCTTCAATCATGCTTTTAACTACTGACAATACCATGTTGTTCACCAGGTCAGAGTCCACTCCATTGTCTGGCTGGCATGTACTTAAGCTGCCTTCATTGAGATGTAATTCACATACCATACAGTCCTCCTACTTAAGATGTACAATTCAGTGGTTTAAAATATATTCACAGAATTGTACAACTATCATCACAATCAATTTTAGAACATTTTAATCACTCCCAAAAGAAACCCCATATCCATGAGCAATCATTCTCCACTTTCTGTCCCTATGGATTTGCCTATTTGGGACATTTCATATAAATGAAATCATACAATAAGTGGCCTTTTGTGCCTGGCTTCTTTCAGTTAGGATAATGTTTTCAAGATTCATCCATGTTGTATCAGATACCAGGACTTCAATCCTTTTTATTGCTGAATAATATTGTATTATATGGTGTTCTGGTTTGCTAATGCTGCCATTTTGCAAAACACCAGAAATGGATTGGCTTTTATAAAGGAGTTTATTTGGTTACAAAGTTACAGTCTTAAGGCCATAAAGTGTCCAGGGTAAGGCATCAACAAAGGGTACCTGAACTGGAGAAAGGCCGTTGGCATCCAGAAAACCTCTGTTAGCTGGGAAGGCATGTGGCATCTGCTTGCTCCCAAGTTGTGTTTCAAAATGGCGTTCTCCTAAATGTTGCTCTTGGGGCGTTTTGTCCTCTCTTAGCTGAAGCTCCTCTTCAAAATGTCACTCTCAGTGTTCTCCAAAATGTCACTCACAGTTGCTCCGAGTTCTTTCTATCTGTGAACTCCTTTATACGACTCCAGTGAGCGGGGTAACACCTCCATGGAAATTATCCAATCAAACGTTTTACTCATAGTTGATTGAGTAACATCCCCATGGAAACACCCAATGAAAGGATTCCAATCTAATCAACACTAACACATCTGCCCCCTCATGATTGTATTAAAGAATATGGCTTTTTCTGGGGGACATAATATATACAAACTGGCACATATATATACACCATCTTTTATTTATCCATTCATCAGTTGGGGGCATTTAGGTTTTCACTTTTTGGCGATTATGAACAATGATGCTATGAACATTCTGTACACAGTTTTGTGTAGACATGTATTTTCATTTCTCTTGGATATACACCTAGAAGTAGAACTGCTGGTTCATATAATAACTCTATGTTTAACAGTTAGAGGAAATTCCAGACTGTTTTTCAAAAAGTCTGTACAATTTTACATTGCCACCAGCATTGTATGAGGGTTCCAATTTCTTGACATTCTCCCCAACTTCTCTTCTTTTCCTTTTTACAAAAAACACTAGCCATCCTTGTGTGTGTGAAGTGGTATCTCATTGTGATTTTGATTTGAGTTTTCCCTAAAGGCTAATGATGTTGATCATCTTTTGATATACTTATTATCAATTTGTATGTCTTCTTTGGAGAAATGACTATTCAAGTCCTTTGCCCATTTTTAAAATTGTGTTGTATTTATGTTATTGTACTGTAAAAGTTTTTTATGTGTTTTAGATATTAAGCCCTTGTCCTATATATGGTTTGCAACTATTTTCTCCCATTCTGTAGATTCTTTTCACATTCTTAATAATTTCCTTGGGTGTACATAGGTATTTAATTTTGATGAAATCAAATTTGTTTATTGTTTTTTTTATTGCTCATGCTTTTGGTATCATATGTAAAAACCCATTGCCAAATCCCAGGTCATAAACATTTTCCCCTATGTTATCTTCTAAGAGTTTTATAGTTTCATAAAGATCTTTGATCCATTTTGAGTTGATTTTTGAATATAGTGTGAGGTAGGAGTCTAACTTCATTCTTTTGCCTATGGATATCCAGTTTTCCCAGAACCATTTGTTGAAGAGATTATTCTTTCCCTGACTGCATGTACTTAGCGCCCTTGTTGAAAATCAATTGGCCGTGGATATATGAATCTATTTCTGTACTTTCAATTATATTCCATTTGACTCTTTGGCTATCGCTACGCCAGTGCCACACTGTTTTGATTACTGTAGGTTTGAAACACAATTTGAAATCAGGAAATGTGAGCCCTCCAACTTTGTTCTTCGTTTTCAAAATTTGACACCCCTTGCAATTCCAGATGAATTGGAGGATTGGTTTTCCCATTTATGCAAATAAGGCTGATGGAATTTTGATGAGGATTGCATTGTATTGTATATTGCTTTGGGTAATATTGACATCTTAACAATATTAACTCTTCCAATCCATGTACTTGTGCTTTCTTGCTATTTATTTAGGCATTCTTTCATTTCTTTCATCAGTGTTTTGTAGTTTTCTATATACAAGTCTTTTGCATCCTTAGGAAAATTTATTCCTAGATATTTTACTATTTTACATACTACTGAAGCTAGAATTGCTTCTCAATTTTCCTGTCAGTTTATTCATTAGTAAGATGTAGAACACAATTGATTTTTGCGTGTTGATCTTGTACCCTGTCACTTTGCTGAACTTGTTTATTAGTTTTAATAGTTTTCCTATGGACACCTTTCGATTTTCTCTATATAAAATCATGCTGTCAGCAAATAGAGTTTTACTTCTTCCTTTCCAATGTGGATACCTTTTATTTCACTTTTCTTGCCTAATTGCTCCGGCTAGAACTTCTGGTGCAATATTGAATAGCAGAGGTGAAAGCAGGCGTACTTTTCTTGTTCCTTATCTTTGGAGGAAAGCTTTAAGTCTTTTCAGCATTGAGTATGACGTTAGCTGTAGGTTTTTCATAAATGACCTTTGTCATGTTGAGAAAGTTCCCTTCTATTCCTAGTTTTATGAATGTTTTTATGAAAAAAAAGGTGCTAGACTTTGTCAAATGCCTTTTCTAAGTCTATTGAGATATTAATCGTGTTTTTTTCTTTATTCTATTTATTTAGTGTATTACATTGATTGCTTTTCCTATGTTGAACTACCCTTGCCCACTTTTTAATTGGGTTGTTTGTCTTCTTGTTATGGAGTTTTAAGAATTCTTTACATATTCTAGATATGAGTCCCTTATCAGATATATAATTTGCAAAAATTTTCTCCTGTTCTGTGGGGGGCAGAATGGACTGTGAACCATTGACTGAGCAAACATTCCCAATAACTTCAAGAGCTGCAGTCAAGGTCATATTTCCAAAGATAAGAAAGCTAGAACTTGGCTGTGGCCTGAGGAGAGCAAAGGAAATGTAATTATGGTGCATTTTTGGAAACGTAATTATGGGAACATAATTATGGTGTGTATAAGAAGAATGGGGTGTTGTCCCAGGAATAAGAAAATTAGCCAAAGAAAACATGAGTAGATCATTTTTGTTTTCTTTGTTTTATTTTTATATTTTATTGTGTGACTTTTATTTATATTTTTGTTTTATTTTATTTCACTTGAAATGGCAGGACAATGAGCAATTTCAGGCACCCTGTTGGCAGTCCTGCTCAACTGCTCCAGGTAAAAATTCATGTGACCTTCACTCTAGCCAGTTGCCTTCCTGCACCAAGTGCTTCTATGTGCGTAAGTGCAGGAAATCCGTGCACTGTATCTGGTCCTTAAAAGGTGTTGGGATGCTCTTCTGTTACTACTACCAGATATAACTTGTTGAGCACTTAATCATGTGGTAAGCAGTGAGCTTAGCACTTTCCATGCAAGTTATGCCTTTCTACTCTTTAATCCTCACACCAGACTTTATTCTCCTGACAATAGGGAGTCATAGAAATTTAGTATTAGTAATAGAAGGGCATTCACTGTGGCTTTGGGCAGATTGCTTGACCTCATTGGGGCTCCTTTTCTTCTTCAATTATTTCTGAGTGTATGTGGGGGTGGGGGGTGGAGTGGCTGCATGATTGAAAGCATTAAATAAGATAATATATTAAAAGGGCCCAGCACAGCACATCTTTTATCAGCACCTTATTATTTGTTGGCAGATTTGGGGCATAAATCTAGGCCTCCTTTTTTCAGTAATAGCACTGCACCCCCTTGAACTTGAGGAAAGATCTTTCTCTCTGTAAGCTGTGGCGTGCAAGAGAAGAAGTAAAAATAATTTGGGTAGAAATGGAGTTGATTTTGTTGGGTCAGTCACGGGAATACCAAAACCATAGCACCAGCTTTAAACCGAGAGCCTTAAGGTGTCACAACAGTGAACCCAGCAGCCAGCATTGGAGAAGTCACTGTCCGGGACAGACTGCACTGACATTGACCTAGAAGGGCTCAGTCAGCTCTTTCTAAAAGGTCAGGCTTTGTCCTCACACAGACAAAGACAACAGCTGTTTGAGCTACCTGGCAGGACCCGCCCTTCTTCCTTCAGCAGGCGCTGCTCAGGGGTTAGCTCTAAAGGGGGTGGACATGCTTGAGTGCCTTGGAGCAGGACACCACCTCAGGGCTCTTTCCAAGTCCCACCCACCCCCACTCACCACCCGCTAGCCTTCCTTTCCCAGAACTTACCTCCACTCAAAACGTCCTCCTGACTCTCCACTGCTCGGCCTCTCTGCATATCAGCAACCCTCACCATTGACAAAACAGGAACGCAGCCTCCAAGAGGAGGTGTGACTTGGGCCCCGCTCTCTCCTTCCAAAGCCAGTGCTCTGCCCAGGGTAGGGAGCTGCTCCCCTGGGAGGGGTGAAATAGGGACCAGGAGTGCACCTTTTGTGCAGTCAAAACATTTTAAAGAAAAGGCACACGGCCACATTGAAGGCAAAGTTATCTGCAGAGCAGGTAGCTGGCTGAATGAAAGAGAGGAGAGAAGTGATAGCTTAGACTTGGCATCTCTTTGTCTTTCCTTATGTTTTGCCTTAAGTGCTTTCCACCCACTCCTTACTTTGTTGTGATAATCATCAATCTGATTAATTATTCGGCTACACTCATTATTAATCTCTTTTTATTTCTCTATATAATACGGGTAATAATTACAGGGCAATGGATTAGCCTGTGTACTTTATGCCATGATAATGGAGGTTTATTAGACCAATGGGTGTTTCTGAGAGAAGTCACTGATGAAATAGATTTGTCCTGAGTAGGCTGAGTAAGGCACATACTTCACTTACATCCTTAGCATAAGGAGAGGCAGTTGGGTGCTGCTGGAAACAGCGAGGACCTTGCAATTAGACAGATAGGGAGGAGCCCTGCCCTGGCCCTGCTACCTCCTAGCTCTGAGACTTGAGGCAAGACTGTATGGATAAAAATATCACACCATGGTGTCATTGTGAGCATTACACGAAATAATATCTGCAAGGTGCCAACCTAAAGTAAGTAATCAATAAATCATGGTTAATATAATGTGGAGAAAGAGGATCAGGTTGAGAGCTAGGTGGCCAGAGTGCATCGCTTGCTGTGTGATGTTGGGAAAGTAACTTAACCTTGCTGAGTTTCGGTTTCCTCTTCTGTACAACAGGGCTAATAATGGCATCTACTGGTAAGGCGGTCATGAGGAGTAAACGAGTTCAAGTATGTAACAGAGTCTCTGGCAGGGGCTAGTGCCAGGTCAGTGTTAACGACAGTTGTTACGAGGACAGACGCTGGTCCTGAAGTTCAGCCCACATTACACACCTCCGGCCTGCTCCCTCTGTTTACAGCCACAGGCTGGGATGCTGGGGGTAGGTGAATTCTCCAGGACCAGGTTACTCTGAGTAACCACACCTCCACATCCTGCTCCCACTCTCTCATCATAACCCTTGTCCTGGGTAAAAAGGACCAGCCCCCTCAGCTCCCACCCACCCATTCTGGCCTTTTCTCTCTTTCCAGCCAGCCCCTGTAACCAGCCTCCCAGCACACCTCATTCCTGGGCCCACCAGGGGCCTGCCAGTGCATGTTTCCAGAATTATTGGCTGTTTTTAAAGGAACAATAAGCTAGAGGACTTTCTCATTTGATTTCTTAATCAGAATTTGATTAGTCCAAATAAAGGATGTCTAAAGGTTGTGCTCGTGGAATAGCATTTCACGAATTAGGTGAATCTACCAAGGTTTCATCTCGTGTGTGATCAAGATTTCTGGAAAAAACATTATTGCATTGATTTCTCTTTCTTAATGAGCTGGACCTTGGTGAAAATAGGTTGTCAGACACTCTAACAAGCTTAAAGAATTTTATAATGTTTGTCTGGTCCTTCACAGAAACCTCCAATTGTTGTGATTAAAATTAAATATCAATTTGCTGCTGTTATTTTGAATCCCCGAGTGTCCTGTTTTCTACAAGGGTAAATGACTGACTTATAAAAGTGTGTCCTATAACAAGCCTGGGTGCTAAGAGACTGAATCAAGAAGCCAACATGCTAGCATTAGCTAAAGCAGAGGATTCATGGCCTATACTGAAAAATATTGGCTTGAAGACCATATCCTTTCCCTCTTTTTCAAATATGAAGAACAATAAAACAAAAATATTTTAAGATAAAAATTCATTCACAATCTTCATTTGCTAATATAATTACTTTTATATTTACCTGTTATCTCCCAGTTCTTGACCAAAGGAAGATATATTTTACATAGTTGCATAGATTTCACACATTTTGTTAATCTTTTCCTTTGAATTCTTTATCATTATCACAGTTTAAATTTTATATAATAATCATAATTATCATTTGAGTGATTTCATAATATTTGGTGGAGTAGATATATAACAACTTATTTAGCTTTTTCATTATTATCTGACATTTGAATTATTTCCAATTGTTTTTACTAATAAGATAAAGCTACAGTAAATATCTTCATGCTTGTAGTTTTTTAAATTCTATTATTTTATTTCCTTAAGACATGAGGAGAACTATCTTTTTACCATTATTTATTTTTGAATTAGAAAATATGTAAGTGCTTATCACAGAACATATGGAAAGCTCAGAAAAGCATAAAGACGATAATTAATTACATTATCACTGATACTGATGACTTCTTTTAAGTAGCTATATTATTCCTTTTTACAATTCATATATATGTTTTTCTTATAAACTTGAAATCATACTGTAAAAATTATCTTACCCGATCGGAGGAGCTAAGATGGCGGCATAGAGAGGAGTGGAAGACTGTTAGTCCCCCCTGAAACAGTTCATAAATGACCAAAAAAAATCAGTAAATAATCTGGAATAACTGCAGGGAGACAAACGTGACTGTCCACTCATCATCCACCAACCTGAATTGGGAGGAATGCCCGAGATCGCAGCATAAAATCTGTAAGTAAAAACTGTGGACCCGTGTTGAGAGCTGAGAGCCTAGAGCCCTCCCTCACAGATGCCTCACAGTATTAGAGAGCAGAACTCTCCAAACAAGCTAGTGTATGTCAACCTAGATCCAACTGGGGTTTTAATATTAACCACTCAATGCAGACAGCAAATCCCCAACAAGCACACTGAGGCTTTTGGTGACAACTGACCTTGGGAGAGTCGGGGGACATATCTGTCTTAGGACGGGGAGCCCAGAGGATCAGGTGCTATCTCTGGCTGATGGGTGAATCTGAGAGCTTTCTGTCCCTTTCTCTCTCTGTGGAGAAAACTTCAGCCATTTTCAGCCCATGGTGCTTTGCAGTAAAGAAAGCCTCAGCCATTTTAAAATAAAAACACTTTGATCAGCAGAGTCAGAGATACAAAGAATTTATTGATATGAAGATGACCTCTCTGGAGGGGGCATAGCTTCCCAAGAGGAAAGGGAGGGGCACAGCTCTACTACCTGCCTTACTGGAACCAGATCCCAAAGCCTGGGGGAGGAGAGCCACAGGCCACACCCTCTTATACCAGCCAGTGACAGGCTGACAGGTGCACCTGCCAGACAGAAAAGCACAGGTGTGTCAATCCTCTAAGAAAAACCATCAGGGAAACTGGATACTGAATATTTCCTCATTCTGTGACCTGAGCCTGTTCTGGTCTGGGAAAACCTGATTGGGGTGGCCTAGGAGGTCAGATGCCTAGACAACAGAAAACAACACAGCCTACACTAAGAAAAATGAAGTTATGGCCCAGTCAAAGGAACAAATGTACACTTCAACTGAGATACAGGAATTTAAACAACTAATGCTAAATCAATTCAAAAAGTTTAGAGAAGATTTTGCAAAAGAGATAGAGGCTATAAAGAAAACACTAGGCATACATAAGGCAGAAATCGAAAGTTCAAAAAAACAACTAGTAGAATCTATGGAAATGAAAGGCACAACACGCGAGATGAAAGACACAATGGAAACATACAACAGCAGATCTCAAGAGGCAGAAGAAAACACTCAGGAACTGGAGAACAAAACACCTTAAAGCCTACACGCAAAGGAGCAGATGGAGAAAAGAATGAAAAAATATGAGCAACATCTCCGGGAACTTAAGGATGAAACAAAGTACAATAATGTACGTATCATTGGTGACCCAGAAGGAGAGGGGAAGGGAAAAGGGGAAGAAGCAATAATAAAGGAAATAATCAATTAAAATTTCCCATCTCTTATGAAAGACATAAAATTACAGATCCAAGAAGGGCAGCGTACTCCAAACAGAATAGATCTGAATAGGCCTACGCCAAGACACTTAATAATCAGATTATCAAATGTCAAAGACAAAGAGAGAATCCTGAAAGCAGCAAGAGAAAAGTGATCCATCACTTATTAAGGAAGCTTAATAAGACTATGCACGGATCTCTCAGCAGAAACCATGGAGGCAAGAAGGAAGTGGTGTGATATATTTAAGATACTGAAAGAGAAAAACCGCCAACCAAGAATCCTGTATCCAGCAAAGTTGTCCTTCAAATATGAGGGAGAACTCAAAATATTTTCCGACAGACAATGAGAGATTTTGTGAACAAGACACCTGCCCTACAGGAAATACTAAAGGGAACACTACAGAGTGATAGGAGAAGACAGAAGTGCGTGGTTTGGAACACAATTTTTTTTTTTTTTTTTTTTTTTTTTTTGAGCTACATTTGTGAAATACATGTTTATAAATACTCTCTTTTTTTTTTTTTTTTTTAAATTCAGTTTTATTGAAATACATTCACACATCATACAATCATCCATGATATGCAATCCACTGTCCACAGTATGATAACATAGTTATGCGTTCATCACCACAATCTATCTCTGAACATTTTCCTTACATCAGAAAGAACCAGAACAAGAATAAAAAATAAAAGTGAAAAAAAAACACCCAAATCATCCCCCCATCCCACCCCATTTGTCCTTTAGTTTTTATCCCCATTCCTCCACTCATCCATACACTAGATAAAGGGGGTGTGATCCACAAGGTCTTCAAAATCACACTGTCACCCCTTGTAATCTACATTATTATATAATTGTCTTCAGGAGTCCAGGCTGCTGGGTTGGAGTTTGGTAGTGTCAGGTATTTACTTCTAGCTATGGAACACAATTTTGGGAGATGGTAGCACAGCAATGTAAGTACACTGAACAAAGATTAACTATGAATACGGTTGAGAGAGGAAGGTTGGGAGCATGTAAGACACTAGAAGAAAGGAGGAAAGATAAAGACTGGGACTGTGTAACTTGGTAAAATCTAGAGTGTTCAACAATTGTGATAAAATGTACAAATGTGTTCTTTTACGATGGAGAACAAGAAAATGTCAACCTTGCAAGGTGTCAAAAATGGGGAGGCATTGGGAGAAGCATGCAATCAACGTAAACTAGAGACTGTAAGTAACAGAATCATTGTATTATGCTTCCTTTAATGTAACAAAGGCGATATACCAAGGTACAGATAAGAGAGGGGGATAGGGGAGGCATGTTAGACACTTGACATCGGTGGTGTTGTCTGACTTTTTAGTCTACTTGATTTAAGGTTACTTTTCCTTTTGCTGCTTCCTAGCTGTCATTTTTTCCCCCCTTTCTTTTGCCTCTCTACCTTCTTTGACTCTCCCTCCTGCCTTGTGGAAGAAATGTAGATGCCCTTATATAGATAGCGGTGAAGGTGGTGAACACATAAATATATGACCATACAGAGAACCATCGATTATTTACCTAGGATGAAATGTATGGTGTGTGAACAAAACCATCTTAAAAAAAAAAAAATGGATTGATGACAAAACCTCAAGGGCAATATACTGAGTGAAATAAGCCAGACACATAAGGACAAATATTGCAGGGTCTCACTGATGGGAACTAATTATAATATGTAAACTCATAGACATGAAATATAAGGTACCAAGATATAGGACGAGGCTTAAGAATGGGGAGCGGTTGCTTAGTATGAGCAGAATATTCAACTAGGATGAATTTAAATGTTTGGAAATGAACAGAGGTATCTGTAGCAAGATGTGAGAATAACTAACAGTGCCAAATGGTGCGTGAAAGAGGTGGAAAGGGGAAGCTCAGAGTCATATATGTCACCAGAAGGAAAGTTGGAGGTCAAAAGATGGGAATATATAAAACTGAATCCTATGGTTGGCAATGTCCATGATTAACTATTCAAACATTAGAAATCTCTTCCATGAACCAGAACAAATGTATGACAATACGACTAGAAGTTAATAATAGAGGGGCATATAGGGAAAAACTATTTACCTATTGCAAACTATATACTACAGTTAGTAGTACTTCAACGTTCTTTCATAAACAGTAACAAATGTGCTATACCAACACTACGAGTCAACAATTGAGGGGGGTTGGTTAGGGATATGGGAGGATTTGAGTTTTCTTTTTTTTTTTTTCCTTTTTCTTTTTCTTCTTTCGTCTTTCGCTTTATTTCATTACTCATTTCTGGAGTAATGAAAAGGCTCTAAAAATTGAACAAAAATTAAGTGTGGTGATGGATGCACAACTGTGTGAGGGTGCCAGGGGCAACTGATTGTGCACTTTGGATCTTTGGATAATTGTATGGTATCTGAACAATCCCAATAAAAATTAAAAAGGAAAAAAAATTATTTTACCCTCCTTTTTTCCACTCAATAATCCAATGTAATCATTTGCAAATATTTTCCTCATTTATCACCTGCCCTTTATGTTGTGTATTTTTTTAAATATATATAGGAATTCAAGATTTATGGAATCAAACGCACTGACCTTTTGTTCTGAGTGCCTTTCATGGCTCAAATGCTAGACTACCATTTGACAACTCGGTGTTCTGCATTTGTGATACTACATGGGACCTTAGGCCAGATGTTCATCACAGAAGCTAAGGAAAAGGAGCCCTTTCTGAAGTCCCAGATGATTCCAAATCTGGAGCCAAGCAAGGTGCATGTTTGGAAGGAGTCACTGCCTCCTTACTTCTAATCCTGCATCCCTCCCTGTTCTGCTCTCTTTCTCAAGGGGGCTTAGGGGTGGGCCCCACAGGGAACGTCATCCTGCTTGTACCGGTCAATTACTAGCATCATTTAACTCAACACCTAAATGTTGCCAGTCCCACCCAGCTGCCTCACCAAGGTCCTGGCCAATGGTTGCAGAACAAGCCCACGACTGTGAATTTGGCTCCCATCCCTGAAGGATGCTCTTTTGAGGATGGAGTGTCATGCCCAGGGGTTTCCAGCCAAATTAATTCTGAAAGTCATACCTGACTTTGCTATGTGCCAAGTTCCTCACATTTGTCTCATCTGCATGGAGGGTTTCAAGAGAGAGTAGAGATGGAAAACAGCAATTAATCTTTCTCATGACAGAGTATAGTGTTTATAAAATTAATTCTCTGTAGGAATCAGGCTTAAGTTTTCCTTTGAACACTTTTAAAGGGAAAACCATTATGATTCTTACATAATCGTAGAAAACGTGGTGCGCTGAGTAACGGTGCTGTTTGTTGAGCGGCAGTATAATAAATGAAAAAGTGTGTTTGTGATTGTGTGTGTGTATAAAATGGTAAGCACTGACATTTTAGTTCCTCCTACCTTGCCAACAAGTAAAACGGTAGAGCTTTTTCTGTCTGCTCACACTCTAGGGGCTCTGGAAGTGAAGGGTGTGAGTTACTGCTGAGAGGCAGAACAGAACAGGCCCACAGAGCAGCCGTTATCAATGACATTTATGGTGTCTGTGATTGAGGACACCATCGATTCTCTGCTTTATTTGGCCCATAAGAACAGTCTTTCTTTGGTTATATATTCATGTCAGAGTTTTATTGGTATTGCAGAATTTGCATTAGCGCTCATTAATCTACAACAGGAGGTAGTAGGTGCCCTAATATGAGGTTTAGTGATTCAAAGAAGTGATATCAATGCAATTGCAATTTTTAAACTGTGAGGAAATCATCCACCCAGAACAGTACCTATTCTTCTAAAGCAGAGAGTGCTAAGTACAGTAACAATTTCTTTTATGCTCCAAAAACCAGAGGACCTCCTAACAACCTCCTGAATCAAATCTCTTCTTCTGGGGAATGCTGCTTTCCCCAACCACTGCCCTTTCTACTCCCACCGGGACCCTGTCCATCCTCATTCAATGTTCCATACACTCTTGTGAAGCATCTGTTAGGTCTAGGGTGCAGCTGGAGTCCATCTGACCATCCGTGACTATTGGGGATTGTATTAGTTAGGGTTCTCTAGGAAAACAGAATCAATGAGAGATATCTATAAATATAAGATTTATAAAAGTGTCTCACGCAACTGTGGGTATGCATGAGTCCAAATTCCGTACGGCAGGCAGCAAACTGGCAACGCCAATGAAAATGTTCAATGAACTCCTCAGGAAACAAACTGGCAACTTCGAGGAATGCCTCAGGAAACACTTTGCTGGTCAGCCAAAGAAGTGAAGGTCCTCTATCTGTCTCACTTAAAAGTCTTCAACTGATTGGATTAAATCCAGCTGACTGCATTTTCTCATTGTGGGAGACATGCCCTTCGTTGACATCATCAGTCACAACTGCAGTCAATTGACTGATGATTTAATAAACCAGCCTGTTGGTTTATTAACCAACCACAAACGTCCTCGCAGCAACAGTTAGGCCAGTGTTTGCTTGACCAAACACCTGGGCACCATCACCTGGCCAAGTTGACATCACAGGGATGTTGCCGTGAAGCGGACAGACTTCGAGACAGGCTGCCTCCACCCATCCCTGGGCTTTTGCTTATGCTTCTCCCGTGGCCAGTTCTGTCTTTTGTCTTTACTTGACTGAGTCTTACTCATCTGTTAGAAAACAGATCTAGTGTCTTCTTCTCTGAAAGGTCTTTCTAGAATCTCCATATCAAAGACTAAATACCACTACTTAATAGCACTATCATATTTTTCTTTAAAAAGTATATATTTCCAGTGTTCTTCTGATTATATAAATAGCCTGCAATTGTGAATGAGATGTTGGTAAATTAAAAAATGTGTAAAAGAGAAAAAGACCCCTATTAATCCTATCTAAAAGTAACAGTTATTTTTACATATGTCTGTTTCAAATGTCTGTTCCCTTCACAGCTCTGGGGAGGGGGCATATAGTCATGCCTTATTTGTCTTGTGCCATCCTGTACCCACCCCTCTGCCTCTCATATAGTAGGCCCTGAATCCACGTTTGTTAAACTAAACCAAATTAATTCACATAAATGCCTTTATTGCTACAAAAGAAAAAGAGAAAAATGATCAAATTGAGACTTTTACTTAGGGTTTTAGAAGAGAAACACAAATGTCTTCACCCACCTCCAATGAAAGAATATAATGAAAGCAAAAGATAGAGTAGAAAAAACACGTAATTAACAAATCAAAGCACTCTTTTTTTGAAGATATAAGCAATAAATGAGTGGCCCTCTGGTAAATCTTTAAAATAGAAAAAAAAAATGCCACGAAATTCAAAACAAGAAGAGATTATAGTAATGGAAACATTAAAAAAAATCTCAAAGTACCATGAACATTTGTACGTTATTAATACAAAAGGGTCAAGAAAATGGATTTCTTTTTCTGAAAAAATACAAATTGGGATCAGAAGAAAAAAGTTTTTAATCTGAAAAGACAAATAACTAAGGAGGAATGAATCAAAGAAATACAACTAACCTCTTGCACCTTCCTGCTCACTACTGGCCTGGATTATTATTTTACTGTCAAGAAACTGATAAATACTATCATCTAGAAACCACTGTAAAATCTGCAGCCAAAGATAGTGTTTTATGAATGTTTTCAGTTGCAAACAACAGACATACTCTGGTTAACTAAAACAGAAAAGGAATTTTTTCCAAGTGTGTTTAGTCACCAGGACACTCCATAGAAAGGCTGGAAAACTAGGTTTGAAAATGAAGTGAAATGTAACCAAGATTGCATCAGGAATCTGCTCAGGACTCCATTGCTTTCCAGCTGGCACTTGCTGCTGTTGTCCCTACAACCCCAGGACATCTCCCTCCCTGATGCAAGACTCACCCCCCACCACTGGACTCATCAGTCTGCAGAAGCTACTATGAAAAAAATCACTGACTGCCTCACTCCTTCAAGAGTCAAAGTTCCAGACAGAAGTATCTGATTGGTTGTTCTTGGTCCTGTGCTTGGTATGCCCATAACATAAGAAGCAATTTTGGATGTGAGACCAAAAAATTAAAAAAGACATATTATCATAATCTGTTCCTATGGATGCCCTTGCATGCTTTCATGCTTCTTCCTATACTTATACTTCTAGAAAACTGCTTTTGCCCAAAAGTTCTATTATATCTCATAATTCACAATGCAGTAGTCCATCCACCAGTTATTGGATTGAATCATAGGTCAAAAACTGGTTGAATATCATAATTTCCATATGGTTCAATGTAACACTACACTCAGCTCCAATTTGTCTAAAAGAGCAGAACCCAGGGTGGTGGATGGGACGATGGGGCTCCTAGGACCAGTGCCTCCCATGGGTACTTCTCTCACCATGAAGGAAGTTCTTTGAACAGAAGCCATGCTACCATGATGGGCTACCATGATGTATCCAGTAAGTCCATGGACGATGGTGCTGGCAAAAGCAAGATGGGGAGGGTGAGAAAATCCAAATCCACAGGGAGGGCCTATTCCTGTAAGGGGAAGATTTCTGCCCTTCCATGATGGGAAGAGACTGGAATAGAAATCTACTGCCAGATTATTGTACCCTATTGTGGTTTAAGGTTTGATGGATGATGCTATGAAATTGTACAATCATGAGTTAATTTTTGATGAGGTGTGGGGTTTAGGTTGAGGTTCATTTTTCGTTTGTGTTGATGGATGTCCAAATGTTCCAGCACAATTTATTGAAAAAGCCTTCCCTCCTTAATTGAATTGATTTTGCTCTTTTGTCAAAAATTAATTGGGTATATTTATATAAGCCTATTTCTGGGTTCTCTATTCTATTTCATTGATCTTGGGTCTATCTCTCCACCAGTGCCTTGCTGCATTGATTACTGTAGCTATCTAGTAAGCCTTAACTCCCAGAAGAATGATTCCTCCACTTGATTTTTCCTTTTCAAAATTATTTTGGCTATTCTAGAGTCTTTACATTTCCATATATATTTTAGAAAAAGCTTATCTATGTCTACAAAGAAACTTGCTGAGATTTTGATAGGAATCATGTTGAACCTATAAGATTAATTTAGTTATTTACTATCTTTACTATGAGGAGTCCTCCAATCCATGAACATGGCATGTCTCTACAAGTATTAGGGTCTTCATTGATCTATTTCATCAGCATTTTATAATAATTATCAAACATATCCTGTACATGTTTTGTTAGATTTATACCTAAGTAGTTCATTTTTGGAACAAATGTAAATGCTATTGATTTTGAGTTCAAATTTCAGTTTCTACTTGTTTGTTGCCAGTTTACAGAAATGCAATTGATTTTTGTGCATTGATCTTGTATCCTACAACCTTACGAATGCACTTATTAGTTCTGAGTGTCTTGGTTACTAACTTCTTTGGGGTTTTCTATGCAGATCCTTATGTTGGTTGCAAACAGAAACTTTTATTTCTTAGTTTCCAGTCCTTATGTCTTTAACTTTTTTCTTGCCTTATTGCAGCAGCTATAACTTCCAGTGCTATGATAAATAAGAGTGGTGAGAGCAGACATCCTTATCTTGTTCCCAATCTTAGTGGTAAAACATTTAGACTTTTACCGTTAAGTATGATATTAGCTATAGGTTTATGTAGATGCTATTTATGAAGTTGAGGAAGGGTTACTGAAAGTTTTTTTTTAAATCATGAATGGATGTTGCATTTTATCACATGCTTTCTCTGCATTAATTATATCATCATATGATTTTTTTTTCTTTTTAACTTGTTAATATGGTGGGTTACATAGAAATACTCAACCAACTTTGGATACTTGGAATAAATCCCACTTGATCATAGTGTATTATATATTTTTTGTACATCCTTGGATTCAATTTGCTAAAATTTTGTTGAGGATTCTTGCATTTAAAGTCATGAGAGATATTGGTCTGTAGTTTTCTATTTTGTATGTGTGTTGTCTTTGGTTTTGATGTCAGGGTAATACTAAGTCTTCTATTTTATGGAAGAGATTATATAATTGACATTCATTCTTTGAATGTTTGAGAAAATGTTCCAATGAAACCGTCTGAGTAAGCCTAGACATTTATTTTTTGGGGAAGATTTTAAATTACAAAATCAATTTCTATAGTTGTTATAGGACTATTCAGGTTTTCTATTTAATCTTGGCTGAGTTTTGGTGGTTTGAAGTTTCTGAGATCAGCTTCCAGCTTCTGGCAGATCTTGCAACTGCTGGGGTCTAGGTTATAAAGCAGAGGCTGAGATTCTCTAGTAGGCCTGGGTTGGGCTTTCCATTTCCAGGTTCATTGCCCAAAAGGAGAAGACTTTTCTTTTCTTGTCTTTCTCCTTCTTTCTTTCTCTCTCTCTCTCTCTCTCTCTCTCTCTCTCTCTCTCTCTCTCTCTCTCTCTCTCTCTCTCCTATATCTGTTGGTGGTTCCAGGTTCTGGGATAAAAATAAAACTCAGGGAACTCATCACACTGTAGTCTCTGAAGTTTTAAGGGTCCTAATCTGACCTCCTTCTTATTTCCAGTTCTCAGAATCCTTTTACCATTGTCTGGTGGATCATTTCCAGGGTATAAACTGAATTTAGAGGGACAAGACAGGGAGAAATAATCTATGCCCTCTTGCTCTGGAACTAGAACTCTCAAACTTTTTAAAATCTTCTGAATTTTAAATCTCCCCCAAAAGCCTAATATAAGCCCCATACACTATAGTTGCTCAATGAATGTTACTACCTAATTGATGAACTCTACACAGACCAACGTATGTTATCTCGGAATGATATACGGTAGCGAGCAGACTTAGGGACAATGACTCACTAGCTGCCCCACTGGGTGATCTCTAGCACCATCATAGGCTTTGCAGAAGCAGCAGCAGTAGCAGCCATAGGCTTAGAGAAAAAGACCACACTTGAAACTGAACTTAGTGAGTCATTATACATTCTAGAACCAACATGATGTTCTCAGCTTTGTGCCTATAGATTGCCCAGTGTCCCAGATACCTGCAAGGTCTGGTCAAAGATATTCCAGAAGTAGCCTAACTCTAAGAGGGGTAGTTTCATCTCAGAAGGATGACAACTGTGTTGTCACCAGGTTTCAGAGAATCCTTAAACCAAAATATAAATGCCAATGGCAGAGCCTCTGGTTCAAAGGGAGAAGGGGAAGCACATGGGTCTCTACTGAGCCACAGATGTACAGGTGGGGCCCTATGCTAGGGTTTTATACATGATTTCTAGTTCTTGAAAAGATCCCCTTTTCCCCCAAAGGGATGTTTATAGTCTTCACCTTGCAGCATCAAGCAGAACCTGCAAGTGGCACATGAACAAAGATGTTCAAATATTTATCAGTCAGTTATAATCTCTGCACAACCCATAACTGTAGAATCTGAAGGCATCTGAAGTCGGTGATGGGGAGGGCACATGGTGGGGTTTACTACTGGCCCAAGTCTCCCAGGGGCATGACCTAGTCTACTCTGAGTCTAAAATGTAATTGTCTTCTACAAGTTTGGCTTGAAGAAACTACTTACCTCATGGTGCTCACCTGCAGCACACTGCAAGAATGGTTCACAGAATTTAAATTGGCTTTTAGAAAATTCTACATAATTGAAACCCCTCTCATGCATTTAAAAGATGCTTTATTCTGACGTAAGGAAAATGTTCAAAAATAGATTGGGGTGATGAATGCATAACTATATGATGGTACTGTGAACAGTTGATTGTACACCATGGATGATTGTATGGTATGTGAATATATTTCAGTAAAACTGAATTTAATTACAAAAAAGAACAGAAAAAAAGATGCTTTAAAGCTTTTTTTTAGGAACAGGCTATGCCTTAAAATCGCCTCTGGTCCCTCAAAATTGCATATCGCTTATCTAAGTGTGTCCATTATTATGAATTCGTGGGAGATTGAGAGAGAAAGAGACAGAGGAGTGAAGGAGAAAGAGAGAGAATACGAAATGTGTAGGACTTTATGTAATCTGGTTTATACTTTGCTGTAAGCAGGATTATGGTGGTGTGGTTAAGAATGTGGGTTTTGGAGCCAAGACAGAAACATTCTTCCTTGCTCTTCTGGAAGGCTTCCAGAAGCAACTGTCCCTCTCCCCTGTTGGATGTGAAGAAGGGATTATGTCGTCCTGGTTGTTACAAGAAGCTACCCTATGAGCAAAAGGAAAACCAGCTTTCAGATGGAGTGATCCAGGGCAGCAGAGCAGAGTCACAGGATGAGCCTGGGTGATATCAATCAACCCAAAGCCCACCTACCCTTGGACTTCTTCATATGTAAGTAATGGGTGTTCAAATTGTCTCGGCGAGCTTGAGTTGGTTTTCTGTTACTTGCAGCCTGAAGCAAACGGATTAATATACTTTGACACTGGAAATAAAACACACTTAAAACGTTAAACCATGACATAAAATAATGGTGCCAGCAATGTACTCTGAAGGGAATCTTTGATAAGAGCAAACGAGCAGCCCAGACTCCCTGTCAGGAATAGCATCAAGTGCAGAAAGCCCAACTGTCTACTGTTGGGGGCACCAGGGTCCTGTAAAGGTGGCGTGTGTTCCACGTTGTTTGAGCTTGGCGGACCCCGTTTCGGCCAGCATTCAGCCACTAGGGTAGTGTCCGGACACTTAGCCTTGAGTTGCTCCACTGATTCCCTTAAGATCTTGTTCTATTCTTGATTTCTCCACTGCTATCCCAACAGAAGGTCAGGGCAACAGCCACTTACCTGGAGAAGCACTTCCATTTATATTCATGATTTATTTGTGGGGATCTAGCCAGAAGACTGCAATTGAAAAGCTGTTTCCTAGGAAACAAGATTCTTCTTGGAGCTTTTCAAGAACCTTTTTTTTTTTAATTAGAGAAGTTGTGGGTTTATAGAACAATCATACGTAAAATACAAGGTTCCCTAATATTAACACCTTGCATTAATGTGGTACAATTTGTTACAATTGATGAAAGAACATTTTTATTATTGTACTATTAATTATAGTCCATGGTTTAACTTAGGGTTCACTGTGTTGTACAGTTCCATAAATTAAAAATTTTTTTTATTCTATTAATATACATACAACCTAAAATTTCCCCTTTTAACCACATTCAAATATATAAGTCAAAAGCTGTTAATTATTTTCTCACAATGTTGTGCTACCATCATGACCATCCATTACCAAACTTTTCCATCATCCAAAATAGAAATCCTGTACATTTTAATCTTTAACTCCCTATTCCCTTTCCCCACCCCATCCCCTGGTAACCTATATTCTAGATTCTGACTCTATGAGTTTGCTTATTCTAATTATTTCTTACCAGTGAGATCATTCAATATTTGTCCTCTTGTGTCTGGCTTATTTCACTTGACATGATGTCTTCAAGGTTCATCTATGTTGTCTCATGAATAAAGACTTCATTCTTTTTTAGGTCTGAATAATATTCCCTTCTGTGTATATAACCACATTTTGTTTATCCTTTCATCAGTTGATGATCACTTGGGTTGCTTCCATCTTTTGGCAATTGAGCATGATGCCACTATGAACATTGGTGTGCAAATTTTTATTTGAGTTCCTGCTTTCAATTCTTTGGGGTATATACCTAGAAGTGGGAGTGCAGGACAGTTTTGGGTACTGTCAAATTGTTTCCCAAAGCAGCTGCACCGTTTTACATTTCCACCAACAATGCATGAGTGTTCCTATTTCTCCAGACCCTCTCCAACACTTGTTATTTCCCACTATTTTAATAGTAGCAATTCTGAAGGGTGTGAAATAGCATCTCATTGTGGTTTTGATTTGCATTTCCCTAATGGCCAATGATGTTGAGCATTCTTTCATGTTCTTTTTGGCCATTTGTATATTTTCTTTGGAGAAATGTCTACTTGAGTCTTTTGCCCCATTTTAAAAATTGGATTGTACTTTTATTGTTGATTTGAAGGATTTCTTTATATATTCTGGATATTAAACCTTTTTTGGATATGTGGTTTTCAAATATTTTCTCCCTTTGTATAGATCCATTGGATTTTTGATGCATCACAAAACATTCAGCTTCATCTAAGGGCTAAGCCACCAGGATAGCCCTACCCAACAGTGCCAGCTTGCAGAATGCCAGTACCTAAAGAAATTGTTGACTTTTTTTTTTCCTGCCTCAATGTTTTCAAACTTATGAGTGGAAAAATTTACACTCTCTTCTCAGAAAGTTGGATAACTCTAATAAACTCTGCACTTACAGACAGTAACTGAAAGCAGCAAATTTTGAGGGATGCCAGACACCAGTGTCTCTCCACCCTGCTGGGCTGGTATTGACTTACTCTCTGGTATGTCTCTATTTTTCAGACCTTCCCAGAGAGGGTATCTGATAGCCCTGGACATGTTAGGCTTATAACCACCGAGAATTTCCAGTTTTCCCCTGAGGTGACAGCATGTTGCAACAGAGGGTGAATTTCAAATGTAGCATAACAGTAGGTTTCATAAAATATTAAAAAACCATGTCACCCCAAATAAAATTTACTAGATCAAATTAAAAAGGCACTCAACCTCTCTTAGGTGCTTGCTTCCAAGAAGACAAAGAAAAGAAGGAATAATAGTCATACCAAAAAGGGCTGCAGCCTCATGTAGTGTGTTAGCTGCCACACTGTACCAGCTGCTTGCCCAAAGATAAGGCCATCAAGAAGTTCATCATTCAAGGCCTAGGTGACGCTGCAGCCACTGGGGACATTTCCAAAGCACGTGTCTTTGAAACATACGTGCTTCCTCAGCTATAGGCAAAACTGAATCTCTTCATTAGTTGTACCACTCACTGCAAGATAGTCAGGAACTCTTCCCAGGGAGACCGGAAAGACTGAACATCCCCCCACCCAATTTAGACTACGGATGCTAAGCCAGGATCTCCACCAAAGCCCACATAAGGAGCTGAGATCTTAAAGATTGAAGGAAAACTAGTCTCTGGAAAAAAAATAAAATGGAAATTAAACTTAAAAAAAAAAAAAGGCACTCAAAGTCAAAGAGGATTTTTGGTTGCAAGTGACAGAAACCCAACTCAAACTAGCTTCAGCACAAAGGAAATTCTTTACTCATAGAATCCTAGGAAGGAATCATCCCTATTGCAAGGAGGAGAGTGGGCCTCTGGGGTGACTGGGACTGGATATCCAAGAAGTGGCTCAACTTTCTCTCTGCTTCTCTCAACTCTGTTCCTCTCTCTGTGTTGGCTTTTTCTTGCTCACTGCAGCCTGTTTTTCCCCAAATGGCTGGCAATTCGGCTGTCAGCAACTTTTGAGCTATATTTCATTGCTTCCCAAAGCTCTTCCTCAATTGCAGATGGACTCATGGGGAAGGGTGCTGACTCACCAGTCTGTGTCAGGTACCTGTTGAATCATCTCTGTGGCCATGTGGGGGACAGGGAATATATTTCTAGAAGAAGCTGGGGTCGGGCAAACAACCCCTTAATGGTTCACTCTTCAGAGCCTGGGCCAAGCAGGAAAATCAGAACACCAAATGTCAGAGCTGGAAGTCTCTGTAAGGCTCAGCTTGTCCAAGAACCAAGAATCACACTGACTCAGAGACTTATTGAAGGTTGCACAGCAAATTAGAGGAAGAGGTGAACTGACGTCTCTTGCTATTGTATTATTTGTTTTTCTCTCTGTATTAGAAATACAATAAAGAAAAACTGAGTGGTTCTCTTCAAAAGAGACATGTTTCTCAGCTTCTTACAACCCCCCCACCCCCCAACCCAGGACACAGTAATTTGTGCCCTATGATATTTTTGCCATTGCTGATTAAAGCGGAATTGAGAATCTCTTTCTTCTAAATTAGAAAGGGGGAAAGGGGTGGGGGGGACAACTCTCAAGAGCAGGTGCCAGCTCCATGCTTCATGATTGTCATGTCATTTAATCCTTACAGCACACCAGGAGTTGGCATCCCCGTTTTACAGATGAGGAAACTGGGGCTCAGCAAGATAAGGTAACTTGCCTAAGATCTCCTAGTGAGCAACGGATGGAGCTTGCTGGCACCTCTCCAGGGAAACGCGTGTGTGTGTGTGTGTGTGTGTGTGTGTGTGTGTGTGTGTGTGTGTGTGTGTGTTGGGGGAGGGGGGCAGCTGGCCAGGCACCTGCTCACTCTGATGTGGGAGACAGACTCCTCTCAATCATCCCTATTGTAGATTCATGATGTGTCTCTGGGGAATGTTTACAGATTAGGACTTGTCTCTCCTGCTTTTATTCTCCCTTCCCCACCTGAAGAGATAGCAGACCTTGGCAGAGGACATATACCTGGGCTTCTTCCTTCGTTGCCCAGGTAACCAGAAGGCACCTTTGGCCCCAGGCCCCAGAATCTTCCTGAGAAGGCTCTCACCAGCCCACTGTGCTGCCCGGGCCAGGAGGTCAGCAGCAACGATCCAAGCCAGTGTTTGAAAGGTTGTTACATATATATATATATATATTTTTTTTTTCTCGGTTAATAATGGATAGGCCTATTTTTTTTTTCATTTTTACATATTTGACTTTCAACCCAAAGCACATCATAATTGAAGTAGTGGGTTATCTACACTGGACCTTATTGTAATGTCTTCCAAATTATATTAAAATATGTATTTATTCCTTAATAGACTACAAGGTTGCTAAAGCCTTTCATAATGTCACCTTGTGGCAAAAATGACCATACTAATGAAATAACCCTTCTCCCTACTGCCCCTTCCCCCAAAGCAATCCTATTCTATAATCATGTCCCAGACTCTAGTCACACACAGTCATCTGAAATACTTTTGGGGATTGTATTATAAGGATGAGTTTGTGAGATAAGCGCAAAATTCAATTTATATCTTTTCAGTTGGTTGTATAGGTAGAAGAAGACGGCTGTCCCAGTATTGAATGGAGCCAGCTGTCTGTAGAAATAAGCACTAATCCAATGTGACATGTATAGACCTGTGGTTCAGCCTCATTTTCCGGCATAAGCACCCAATAAAGAACAAAAGGCTCTGGTATTAACTCACAAATGGCCACTTTTCTCATGGAGATTGTGTGACTGTCCAGGGAACCACAGGAAAGAGCCCGACTGTACGTTCTCATTGTCAAGGCACATACATTCCTGGTCTGGGGAATTCCCTTCTGTGTAGTTCTGAATTCTGAATTCTAAGTTCTGAATTTAGAGCTAAGGATGTCTGCTATTTAGACTTAGGAAAAACCCTGGTCAAGATTGTAGCTCTATCCTCATAATCTTACAGCAGTCACTGTTGCTGTTATTTTTACTTCAGTTTCTTATGGAGAAATGTACAAAATGCTTTATTGTCATTTTCTGCAGAAAACCAAGAGCTGACTATTGCTAAAGAAGCATTCAAAAATTGCTGACAACTAAAGAAAGAGTCACTCTGGCAAAGATGTAAATAACCAAAGCTGATTCTAGAAATCTAAGAAGAGATGATGTTGTGGATATTAATAATATTTGTTAATATCACCAAGCACTTACTATGTTCTAGCTAAGCAGTTTGCATCACATATCTCATTCAATCCTTGCATCTGCTGGGAAGGCAGATATTACTGTTATTTGCTTTTTTAATTTTTTTATTTTTTTTAAATTACCTTTATTTATCAAATAAAAAAACATTTCCAAACAAAACAAAGCAAAGGGGGGAAAAAAGGTTTCCTCCTTGTACAGAGGAGGAAATCAAAGCACAGTGATTTACTCAATGTCACACAGTCAGTTATGCAATCTGCTGGGTTTTTTGTAGTATCCATTTCCCCCTTGGGGAGTCCCCATCCCCCACTCTCCTTGCCTGGGGTTTGCCTGAGGTTGCCAACTGCCTCCTGCCCTCATTCTCCCCAGCTGTTGGGGTGGGCATGTGACTCAGGCCTGGGCCAATCACCCTGTCACCCACCCTGGCCACAGTGACTGGCTCAGGGCCAGCCATGGACTCATTCAGGATCAGAGTCAAGTTCAAAAATTCTATGGAATGTTAAGAAACTAGCATTTCTCTTTGGGCGGGACTCAAAGTCTGGAAGAAGTAACCCTGGGGTTCCAGGAGCCCCTGAGTAGAGGCTGAGTGGGACCACCCAAAGGAAAGCTGAGCTGCAGACGGAGAGAGGTGAGTGAGAATGAGATTGCTGAGGCCCTGGATCTAGCAATGCCCCAAGTTGCCCCGGAACTTGTCTCACTTTTTTTTTTTTAAACAATTCAGTGGTTTTTATTACATTTCACAATATTGTACAACCATCACCACTAACTCCAGAACATTTTCATCATACCAAAAGCCCTACACATTAGCAGTCACTCCCCGTTTCTCCTCCTACCAGCCCCTCACAACTACAAACCTACATTTGTCTCTATGGATTTGCCTATTCTGGACCTTTCATATAAATGGAGTGATACTATATGTGCCTTTAGGTGTCCAGCTTCATTTACTCAGCATAATGTTTTCAAGGTCCATCCATGTTGTCGCATGCAATAGGACATCATTCCTCTTTATGGCTAAGTAATATTCCACTGTGTGGATGGCCCACATTTCATCCATTCATGAGTTGATGGGCTCAGCATATTCTTGTGAATAATGCTGCCATGAACATTTGTGTACACATTTCTATGTGAACATACATTTTCATTTGTCTTGGGTATATACCTAGGAGAGCAATTGCTAGGTCAGAGGGTAATCAAATGTTTAAATGATTGAGGAACTGCCAGGTGGTTTTCCAGATCAACTGTACCCTTTTATGTTTTCACTAGTGGTATAAGAGGCTTCCAATTTCTCCACATTTTTGCTAACCCTTTTTATGATATTACTTTTTGAAAATAGCCATCCTAGAGTGTGTGAGGTGGTTGTGCTGGTTTGAATGTATTATGTCCCCCAGAAAAAGCCATGTTCTTTGATGCAATCTTGTGGGGCAGACATATTAGTGGGGATTAAGTTGGAATGTTTGGATTAGGTTGTTTGCATGGAAATACACCCCACCCAAATGTAGGTGATAATTCTGATGAGATATTTCCATGGAGGCATGGCCCCAACCATTCAGGGTGGGCCTTGATCAGTGGAGCCATATAAGTGAGCTGACAAACAGAAGGAACTCAGTGCAGCTGTGAGTGACATTTTGAAGAGGAGCAACAGCCAAGAGGGACACTTTAAAGAAAGCACAGGAGCGGCAGATGAGAGACAGTTTGAAGATGGCCGTTGAAAGCAGACTCTTGCTCCAGAGAAGCTAAGAGAGGACAAATACCCCAAGTGCAACTAAGAGTGACATTTTTGAGGAACTGCAGCCTGGAGAGGAACGTCCTGGGAGAAAGCTGTTTTGAAACCAGAACTTTGGAGCAGACACCAGCCACGTGCCTTCCCAGCTAACAGAGGTTTTCCGGACACCATTGGCCATCCTCCAGTGAAGGTACCCAGTTGCTGATGTGTTACCTTGGACACTTTATGACCTTAAGACTGTAACTGTGTAACCAAATAAACCCCCTTTTATAAAAGCCAATCCATCTCTGGGGTTTTGCATTCCGGCAGCATTAGCAAACCAGAACAGTGGTATCTCGTAGTTTTGATTTGCACTTCCCTAATAACTAATAATGGTGAGCATCTTTTTATCTGCTGATTGTTCCTTTGCCTAACCTTCTTTGGAGAAACGTTTATTCAAATCCTTTGCTGACTTTTGAATTTGTCTTTTTGTTGAATTTTAAGAGTTCTGTGTATATTCTAAATACTAGACTATTTATTATCAGATGTGTGGTTTGCAAACATTTTCTCCCATTCTGTGTGGTGTTTTTCCCCTTGCTTGATAGTGTCCTTTGATGCAAAAAAGCTTTTTTATTTTGATGAAGTCCAATTTATCTGTTGTTTTCTTTTGCTTATGCTTTAGGTGTCATGTCTAAGAAACCATTGCTAATCCATGGTCCTGAGGATTTATACCTTTTTTTTTTCTAGGAGGTTTATGTTTAGCTCTTACATTTATGTCTTTGATCCATTTGAAGTAAATTTTTATATATGATGTGAAGAGTCCCATTAATTATTTTGCATGCATATATCCAGTTGTTTCAGCACCATTTGTTGAAAAGACTAGTCTTTGCCCTATTCAATTACCTTTGCACCCTTGTCTCAAAAAATCAATTGACAGTAATATGAAGGTTGAGATGGATTTAAATGACACAGAGGTTTTTTACAGTCACGCAGCCACAGCATCTCCAGGCCTCTTATTAGTGGCCTCCGTGCCCACCCTGGACACCTGATTACACAAGGTAAGTAGCTTTTCCCTCTCCAACCCACATCCTACCTGGGTTTGTGCCTCCATAAACTTCACATAAAAACTCCTCCATCCTCACTCTAGCATGACCAACTGCCATGGCTCCACACAGGTAACATTTTGAAGGCACAGTCCCCAGGCCCACTGTAGCCTTTGCTCCCTGCCTTTTTGGTTGAGACACCCACTCCTTACAAGGTCCCCAGGTGACCCTGCAGGGGGTGCTGCTCCTCTGTTCTGGAACCTGTGAGGACTAACAGGATTTTCATTCATACATCTCTAGTGTCACTCGTCCTTGCTGCACCTGACCATATAAAAGATCCTTACAACACAAAGGTTTATTTCTAAGCCCCCTCAACTCTTTTCCATTAACATATGTCTGTCCTTCTGCTGGTACCACACTCTTTTGATTACTGTAGCTTTGTAATATGTTTTGAGACTGGAAATTGTGAGTCCTCCATATTTGTTCTTCCTTTTCAAGATTGTTTTAGCTATTCTGGGTCCCTTGCACTTGTATATGAATTTTCGGATCAGCTTATCAATGTCTGCAATAAAGCCAGCTTGGATTTTTAAAAATTGTCATATAACATATATATCATAAAATTTTCCATTTTAACCACTTTTGAGTACAATTCAGGACTAATAATTCCCTATTCCCCTTTCTTCCCAGCTCCTGGTAAGCTCTAATCTACTTTTTGTCTTTGAACTTGCCTATTCTAAATATATCATGTAAACAGAATCATAGACTATTTGTCCTTTTGTGTCTGGCTTATTTTACTTAGCTCAAAATTTTCTAGGTACAGTGATGCTCTAGCATGTATCATAACTTCATTCCTTTTTATAACCAAATAATATTCCATTGTATGTATATACCACAGTTTGTTTATCCATTCGTCTGTTGTTTATCTATTCACTTGTATTGTTTCTACCATTTGGCTATTGTGAATAATGCTTCTATAAACATTTGAATACAAGTATCTGTTTGAGTGACAGTTTTCAATTCTTTTGGATATATACTTTTGGAGAGGAACTGCTGGGTCACTTGGTAATTCTATATTTAACTTTCTGAGGAATCAACAACTATTTTCCACAATGGCTCCACCTGTTTACATTCCAACTAGCAATGTACTAGGGTCCCAACTTCTCCACATCTTCACTAACACCTGTTATTTTCTATTTTTTTATTAGAACCATTCTTGTAGGTGTGAAGTGGTATCAGCTTGGATTTTGATAGGGATTGCACTGAATCTGTAGATCTGTTTGTGTAGTATTGCTCTCTAAAAAATGTGAAATCTTCCAATCCATGAACACAAAATGCCTTTCCATTTAGTTAGGTCTTGTTTAATTTCTTACAATAATGTTTTTAGTTTCAGTTATCAGTCTTACACTTTTTTGTTAAATTTGTTCCCAAGTATTTTCTTATTTTTGGTGCTTTGTAAATGAAAGTATTTCCTTTTTGAATTGTTCATTGAAAGCATACATAAATACAACCAACTTTTGTGTCTTGATCTTGTATTCTGCAAGAGCTAAACTTATGTAACTCATTAGCTCTAATTGCATGTGTGTGTATATCCCTTAGGATTTACTATGTATGTGATAATATTATCTGCAAATAGAGATAGTTTTGCTTGTTCCTTTCCAATCTGGACCTTTTTTTGTTTATTTTCCTTGTCTAATTGCCCTGGATTCAACCTCTAGTACAATGTCGAACAGAAATGGTGAGAATAGACATCCTTATCTTGTTCTTGATCTTAGCAGGAAAGCATCCCATCCTTCATTGAGTATGATGTTAGCTTTATCCGGTTGCACTTAGAGCTGATTTTCTAGTTCTTTTATGTATTATTGAAAGTGGTGTGTTGAAATCTCCAACTATTATTCTTGGATTTTTTTCTCTTCCCTTCAATTATGTCAGTTTTTGCTTGAAGCATTTTGGAGTTCTCTTGTTTGATATGTGTGTGTGTGTGTGTGTGTGTGTGTGTAATTTTTATATCTCCTTTATGGATTGAACCTATTATCATGAATGTCTTTCTGTGTTTCTAGTAACAATTTTTGGACTTAAAGTCTATTTTGTCAGCCATGCCAGCTTCCTTTTGGTTGCTGTGTACATGGTATATTGCTTTTCATCCTGCGACTTTCAATCTATTTGTGTGTTTGAATATAAGGTATGTCTCTCTAGGCAATATATAATAGGATCATGTTTTTTTTAATCTATTCTGCCAGTTTCTGTATTTTTATTTGGAGATTTTAATCCTTTAACAATTAATGTAATTACTGATAGGAATGCCTGCCATTTGCTATCTCTTTTCTTTACATTTTTGTTTCTCTATTCCTTCATTCCTGCATTCTTCTGTGGTAAACAGATACTTTCTACTGTACCATTTTTTTCCTACCAGATACTTTCTACTGTACCATTTTTTTCCTGTGTATGGGCCATACTTTTTGTTTTTTTGCATGTGTCATGCTTTTCTGTTGAAAATAGGATATTTTAAATAATATAATGTAGTGACTCTTGAAATCAGATTCTCCCCCACCCTCGAGTTTGTTGTTGCTGCTGCTAGTTGTAGTTGTTTTGAGTATGTGTGTTTAGTGACTTCTCTGAACCTATTTTGTAATGTCTATGTTCTTTGTTGTGTGTGGCCACTGAAACATCTAGTTGATTATCTTAGCTAATGCCTGGAATAATAAATTGCCCGTCTTTATTGAGGGTCTCTGTGTGCATGCTGGGGCACACCTGTAACACTCAGCCAGGCAGTTGACAAGTCTACCTTAGCTGTCAATTCCTGCTTGTGCGGAGCCTCAATGTCAGGCAGAAGTGAGAGCTTAGGGCCTCCTCTTGAGCACGTGCATAGCCTTATACATATGCTGAAATTTTAGATTCCCAGGAATATATTAGAAGTTTTCAAAGCCCCTATGGACATCTTATTTTTCAGCTTTGGCTTTGAAGCATTTTGGTTAGTCTATAGTTTGCCCCAACTATTATCCACTGCCTTAAGCAGCCATGAAGTTAAATATCTGTCTGTAATTATTCTCAGCAATGTCTCAGGGGAAAAAGGCTTTCTGCAATGGGCAAGCTGCAAGTCAGGTGAAATAAAGACAGTCTTGTAAATGGGGTCTTCCAAGAAACATCACTGGTCCCAAGTGTCATGTCAAAATTATTAACATATTCTTCATGTTTATAAGGGAAGCAGTCTTATAGTAGGACAGCTCCAAATGTATAAAGACAATATAGAAATATTTTCCTGTAAAGGGCCTGTTCTTAAGAAATTTTATTTGCTTATAGTACCTTTCAGAACATAGCAGCCCATTCAACTACCATCTGTCCCTACTCAGTGTCTAATAACCTCAACCATCACCACTATACTATTTATTGGGTGTGTATTGAGTTCCAGGAACACATTAAATGCTTTATATATTTTGTCTCTTAATCTTTATAACTTCCCTGAGAAATAGGACTTTTTCTCTCCATGTTACAGATGAAGAAACTGAGGCTCAGAAAGTTGAGTAAACTGCACAAGTTTACACAGAGAGTAAGGGACAGAACCAGATTCAAACCCAAATCTGTCTGACTCTAAATCTGGATCTCATGACTCCCAGGATATTATTTCCAATGCTGAAGGCACTGAAAGGGCATAGCAACCCCTCGGGTGCTCCTTCAGGCACCACAACTGACCAAGGCTGAATCTACTTAGATTTGTACACTGGATCCTGCCTGTAGGAAATACTACATCAGCTGTTCTCAGCCTGGGGTATTTTTACCTTCCAAGGGACATTTTACAATGTCTGGAGATACATTTTGGTTGTCACAAATGGGGGTAAGGAGAACGTTACCGGCATCTAGTAGGCAGTTGGCAGTGGCCAGGGATGGTGCTAAGTATCCTACAATGCACAGAACAGCCCCCATAGCAAAGAATTATCTGACCCAAAATGTCAATAATGCTGCAGTTGAGAAACCCTGTACTGTATAAACTCGGATTCCAAGTCAGAACAGAACAATCATACTGTTTTAGCTTTCCCCTTGCCAAGGAAGCACCACTGGATGTTGCCTCTGAAATGAATGGCTCCACAAGGGTCTCACTAGGTAGGTGGACTAGACATTTTATCCTACAAACAAGGGCACTCTGACAGTGAAAGAAGACACTATTTACATTTATTGCATGACATTGGGCATGAATCTGGAAGAACAGCCTTCCACCACAGAGTTCACTGGTGAAAATGGGGCTAATGGCAGAGGCCAATGCAATAGTAAGGTTCAAATGCTGACATTAAACCCTCCCAGCCTGAAGTAGTTTTTTCTTCCCCAAGAGCTCGCCAACAGGTTCAGTTTCCAAGGCTCTTCCTCCGTCCCTCTGTCCTCTACATGAGTGACAGCTAGCGCCGCCTGTTGGCGTCAGGCAGAGCTGAAAGCTTTTGCTATGCAGCCACTTTTTTTTTTTTTTGAAAGTTCCTAATTTGAATTTCAAGAATGCAAGGATCTTCTATGGTTCATTTTATCTTGGAAAAACACCCTGTGAGGGAGGCCAGGTGTTAGAGTCATTTTACAGATGGGGAAACTGAGACACAGGGAGGCTGGTGCCTAGGATTAGCAAAGCGAGTTAGCAGGTCCAGAATCTGAGTTTCTAGGTAGGCAAAGCTCAATTACTTTTTCTGACATAAGACCCATGACAGATGGTGTCACATGGTAAATACACCCCACAGATATAACCAGACTTCAGGGAACAGCTGAAAAACACACTTTTTACTACATGCATCTAACCACCCCAGTTGCTAACGGGCATCAGTAAAGCTGTGTCCGAAACCAAGGGTGAGCTAAGGTGATTGGAGGGCTATGAGAGTGCAAGCTGCACTCCACTCCTTTTTTCCACTTAGGAGATCAAATCAGAATGTAAACGAGTGAAACTTTTTATTATAAGGATATGCCTGGATACACTTTATTAGAAAAGAAATTCATTCACAGACTTTAATTGGTAGTGGTAACCTTACAACCTACCATGGCTCAGCAGTGTCTGGGGCAATACACTTGAGAATTGGGCTGGCCTCCTTGGTGCCCTGCCTCTGGGGACAGAAACACAAACAGCAAACCATAAAATAAAACACTGCCTGTAGTTTTGGTCTTATCTTAGAATTGTTTTTCTCGATTTCTCTTTTGAATGCAATACCAAATCCCCTGGTTAATACTTAATGGATAATTTGGGCAGTGGAGAGGCCTAAGGTGTCTGGCCATGTTTAGGCTAATTGTGGAGAGATGGACTGGTGTGTATAACATATTCAAGAATGACAAAGAGGATACATGCAGGTGCAAAGGAGTGGGCTTCCCTCCCCCCATCAGGAGGATGTGATACTGTGAAAAAATCAGGAGGCGATCTTGATGAAGAGCATTATCACTCATCCTTTTAATTCTGCAATTAAAAGAGGGAAATAAGTGTGCCGTCTTTCTCTTTTTCCTCTGGAGAGACGGTGGCAGCTGTAAGCAGAAAGTAGCTCTGGCAGGAGCCACTGACAACTAGAAGAAAAAGATGGATGAGCCTGGCTGCTCAGAGAGCTTGTAATGGAGTTTTCATCTCCATTGCATTCCATTTTCCTTGCCACAGGTCTTGAGTTCTCCCTCTCCCTGCTGAAGTACACTCTCTTTGTTTGCAGAGGGCAAACCCGACATCACAGTGGGCTGTGGGTTATAATCCAGTCTCACAGGCATCCAGGTCTGTGACGGCCAGAAATAGCTGGAGCAGAGATGCCAACCATGGAGCTGAGGAGGCCTCTTGGAGTGCTAGAGAGGCCCTGGAGGGCCTTGAAGGCTGGTTTGTACATCAGCTCTCTTCTTCTTATCTTCCATTCTTCAAGGGTCCTTTTGTTTCCTTTTCAGCTCCCTTTCCTTTTATCCTTTTCCCCCATGAGATCATAGTTGCAGCACTCCAGGGATCCCCTAAATTGACTGCTGTTTAGGAATCATGGGAAGAAGTGTCTCCCCCATAGAACCTACTGGTCAGCGGATGCAAGGAAGCTGGGTGGGGGAGATGTGGAAAGGAGAGAGTTGGGCATGGGGCACATGTGGGCATGGGAAGGAGAGGATGGACATCAGAACTTGGTGGAAGGGGTGGCCCTTAGGAAGGAAGAGTCTGAGGAAGAGGGGTCAAGGGTAGCATTTATCTGAGATGTTGGGGTACAGTGAGGAGGGCCTGCAGGGGCACTTACACCTGAGGCCCCCTTTTCTCTGTGGGTGGGCAATCCTCACCTGCTGTGAGTGAGACACCAGGCCCAGGAAGCCGGCATCCTGCCGTTCTGATCGCTCTGCCCTGATGCCTCCTTGCCACCACTCCAGATGAGTACGCACAATTCTTGAATTCTCCCATAAATTGAAGATGAAGAATATAGTGTGTTTAGAAAGTTACATTTCAATCATGCTTAAAACACATCTGCTTTGCAGCATGACTGGGTGAGAGTTCTCCATCCAGGATTGATCATAATAAAGGGATTTGAGCTTTGAGTATGAACCCATTTTAGAAGAGCAAAAATGGAGTGTTCCCCTTCTGCCCCCCAGTCCTGTAAGCAGCTTTTGCTGCTGTTTGGAAGCAAGGTTTTAGGACGCTTATAAAAATGCATCCCCAAAGCATTACTGTGTTATGTGACATGATCTCGAAATAATCCCTTAAAAGCAAGTTTTCTGATTACAGATCCAGATTATAGAGAAATAAAAATAAACTCTCTTTCACAAAAGCTGCTATTTTGGGTATGTAAAAATGCCATGAGCAAGGAAATAATTTCAGAAATAGGCATGGCTTCAGCAAATTACAGCAACTGCTCTTGTTAAACATTTCCCTTTCATAAGGCCAGAGCTGAATCACAGCCGAGGTCAAGAACAGTTGATTACCGAAGCATTTTCCCATTTACAGTCTGTGAATAATATCATTTCTCAAGTGACCGCAAGAGTTCTAGGGACTCCGAAGATTTTACCCAGAATAGTTTTTCCCTCCATTGCCCAGAAATTTGTGCCATCATCCACATTGCTAGCAGACAAGTCCTAAAAGACAATCTCCTTGGATTTAATTAAGATGTCATCAAAATTGATCTGGGGCTGCCAAAATATCTATTTTACAGATAGAAAAACTTAGGTACTTAGTCCCTTGCAGAGGTGTGATTAGGCAACCAGACGGAAGCCGAGCTCATCTCTGAACTTGGCCTCAGAGTTCTAGGGACTCGGGCACATCTCCCCATTGATACTGAAAGGGGTGTCAGATTTGACGTTTTCTGTGGGTCCTGGACATCCACCCTGCAGCCCCTGGCGAGTCTTCAGGAGTGTTCACCCTATACCATCTGTTCCTACTCGATGAGTGATTATTCAGAAATAGTTGCCTTTGCATGATTTAGTTTTGAAATCATGGCAGCATGCTTTCCTTTCTAATTAGCAGCCACCACCTGCTGTTTGAATTCAGCTCAGAGGATCTGGCTGATGTTTAGTGGAAATCTGTCACCATGTCTGGCAGAAACTCTTTCATCATGCTAAGAGTTCTCCAGGTGATGCACCTCATCCTGCCCTTCATTTTCACTTGTCTCTCCTGTATGCAAGGAGAGAGCCACAGAGGGGAATTTAAGAAGGTGAGGAGCAGAGATGAACAAAAGCCGGCTGGTAAGAAGGAGCATGTCAGTCTTGGAGGCCTCAGGTTCCTTTTAATTTCTGCTTCACTTAGTGCAAACCACTGGCATTTTGCTTTTAGTTATTTTAAAATTGAGATACATTTCAGATACCATAAAATCCACCCTTTTCAAGTGTACAATTCAGTGATTTTTAGTATATTCACAGAATTGTGCAGCCATCACCGCTATCCAATTTCAGAAATTTTCATCACCTCTAAAAGAGACTCCATACCCATTGCTAGTCATTCCCTGTCCCCCGGCCCCTGGAAGCCACTAATCTGCTTTCTGTTGCTATGGATTTGGGCGTTTTGTTCTTTAAGGTTCTGCTGATATGGTTCATTGTCACCTGCCCATTAACAGCCAAGAAAGAAGGAGAAATGAAAGCCCAGGGAAAAGAAGGGAGACCAAGCTAATGACATTTTTACTTGGTGGCTTCTGAAAGGTTACATTGCCCTAATCTTTCCTCTCTTGTGGCACTTTATGCCTTTCTTGTGTATCCCAAGCTGTGCAAATGCCGCGGCTGCTCTCCAATGCTCATCTGTGCATTGCTCCTCACGTGCCCTTGTCCCCTGTCCGTTCCTAAGGCTGCAACCACCCCATGGGCACGGCTGCACCTACCCCTCCAGAGCCTCTGCCCTTCTTCTGAGCTTTGCTCTTACCACAAATTACCACAAAGTTACTGGCCTAAAACAGCACCAACTTATTCTCTTATGTCCTGGGGGTTAGAAGTCTGAAACGGTTTTATTGGGCTGAAACCAAGGTGCTAGCAGCACTGTGCACCCTCTGGAGGCTCGAGGGGAGAACCCGCTCCCTTGCCTTTTCCGGTTTCTAGAGCTGCGTTCCTTGCATCCCTTGGTTCTTGGCCCCTTCCTCCATCCTCAAAGCCAGCAGCAGAGCATCTTCAAATCTCTTTCTGCTTTGTCAGGTCACCGACTCTGATTCTGACAGTCCTGCATCCCTCTCATAAGGACCCTGTGATTACATGGAGCCTATCCAGATAATCAAAGATAATCTCCCCATCTCAGGATCCTTAACTTAATCACAGCTGTCAGATGCTTTTCACCAAATAAGATAACATTCACATTCACAGGTTCCAGGGATTAGGGTGTGGGCATCTTGAGGGGCATTTTTCAGCCCACACCAGTGCTCAGTGTTTGTTTATGGGGAGGGGGGGAGGGAGAGGGAGAGAGTATGGAGGGAGGGAGGAGAGGGGAAGGGGAAAGAACTCCAGATGAAGAAAAAGAGTAATGCTTCCTTCCCAGGATGTCTGATCCACTGATTTTTCTCTTGATTAGGGAGAGGGGACTCTGGGGAAGGCAGGCTGCCTGGAAGAGTGCTCCATCCTGGGGAAGGGAGAGGCTGGGCAGCTGGAGACAGGGGTCTCCGTGCTTCTTTGGATGGCCTCATCTCCCCTCCCCACCTGTTTCCAGCTTTGCCCAGGCTTGGGATGCTGGGCATGGGACAGGGAGAGAATGGTGGCTGATGACAGTAGGTCACACAGAGCTAAGGCACAAAGGACACTGTGGAAACTGTGGCTGTGACCCACTGTCCTAGCAGCTCAACTCTGTTTTTTCTCCTGTTTAATTACATTTGGAAGGGAGGAAGAGAAAGCAATTGGAATGAAATTAATAAAATGACAAAGTAAAGTTTTCTTTCCTGCTTCCTCTATAGTCACTAAAGTAACAATATCTAACGCATGAGATAGAGTATGATCCAGCAGGACAAACTCCCCTGAACATTTTACAATTCAGCACATTATTTTCATGCATGTTCTCTCTGGATGCAGCAGTCACAACCTATGCATCCTTTGCTAAAGAAATTAAAAAGTTCCTTCAAAATCACAGCTTAGCACTCAGATCCTTGGTGGTGTGTGTGTGTGTGTATGTGTGTGTATACACACATATGTATGTGCATGTGTATATATATGCACACACATATAAATCAAAAAGGATTTTTATTGCTTTAAAAATTTTTACTTTAAAAGAAATTTGGCTCTTTAAAACAAAAATAACAACAATGAATAGAGTGGTATATAACAGAAGTAAAATGTATGGGTATAGGAACTCAACTTTATGCATGAATTTTCTATAAACCTACAACTGCTTTTAAACAACAACAAAAAAAGTATATGACTACAATGCCACAAAGGCTGGGAGTTGGTGGATGTAAGGTTTTTATAGAATACATTTAGTGGCATAATAATACTTGAAGGTAGACTGTGATAAAAGTTTAAGATGTTTACTTTATGCACACACTCTATATGCTTTTGTTTTGGAAAATATGCTGCTTTTTCTAAAAACTATATTAATTATCTTAACATGCATTGGGTTTCTTATTGTTATTTAAAATTGAATCAATAAATATTTTTAAAATCTCTCAGTTTTTAATTTATAACATGGTAAATATTGATAGATTTACAACCTCCCCACACTGAAAAAGCTCTTTGCAGACCTCAACCTATTTTAGGAGTGTAAAGGGAGGCTGATGCCTACTGGTTTGAGAACCGTGTGCCCTGGAAAAGGCCCAGCATTCATTATGTCCCAGATATTGGCTCCAGAGCCCATTCTCTGACGTGCTATCAACTGCTTCGCAAATGTAAAAAAAATATACTTTTTTTCAACATTCAACATCCATTCATAAAAGAAAATTAAAAGCAATCTAGGAATAGGAGAGAGCATCAATAACTTGCTAGAATCCCTGCCTAAAATGTACAGAAATATCACACCCAAATAGTGAAACATGAAACGTATTCCCTTCAAAGTCAGGAATGAGACCCACATAACTCCAATCCCTGCTTTTATTCAACAACACTGTATAAGAACTACAAAAGCAGAAAAAAAATTGCCATTATTTGCAGAAAGTATTTCTGTTGATGCAAAAAAGAAAAAAAAAAAAAATCCAACTGGAGCTCCTGCAAAGCTACCAGAACAAATAAGACAGTTCTGTGTGGTTGCTGGACAGAAGATCAATACACAAAAATCAATAGCATTCCTACGCCCTAGGAACTATCAATTAGAAAATGTAATTTAAAAACAACTAAGCTTTGTATTTCTGACAAAACCGTTCCAGATGAAACAAAAAATTTTTAAAAAGTTATTGAAAGATACAGAAGGAAATCTAAACGTAAGTTCACGGATGGGAAGATATGACATTACACAGATGATGTATCACCCTTATGATTTCAATGTTCTTCTAATAAAAATCCTGAACACAGAATTCAACAAGCTGACTCTAAAATCAGATATAAGAGTAAAGGGTGAAGAAATGTCAAGACAATTTTGAAAAAAGTGGCCACATTGTGGTAAGGGAGAAAGTTGGGATGGGGGAACAAGACTTGTCTTATTAGATAGCAAAACTTACCCCAAGGTCATTACAGATAAAATGTCCCTGACTGGCCCAGGAACTTACACATAGACAGCCTGGAAACAGAACCACATATGTTTGCAAGCTTGTTGCATGACAGAGGTGGCTTTAAAATCAGTAGGGAAAAAAAAACACCACAAAGTGATTCCAGGAGAATGCAGTGTCATCAGTTCGGAAGAAGATAATTAGATCTCCCATCATATTAAAAAAAAAATTCCATTGTATAAAAAACGTGAATGCAAAAAACAAAACTCTGAAAGTTTTAGGAGGCATGGGCAAATAACTTTAAGACATTGGAGTAGGGACAGATATTTTAACAATAGGAAAAGCACAAGCCATAAAAAGTTTGAGAAAGTTGCCTAATTAAAATTATAAACTCTCATGACAAAAGTCAGAAAAAACTAAAAGATAAGTCCAGATGTTGCAATTCTTGTAGTTAACAAAATACCAGTAACTAGAATAAATAAAGAATTCCTATTTTAAAAGACAAACCCAATTGGAAGCTGAGAGAGTAATATGAATAGGCAATTCCCAGAAGAGGAAACCTTTGTAGTCAATAAACATATGAAAATGTTCTCAGCTTCCAACATAATTAAGCAAATTTCAAAATGAAACCGCAATGAGATACTGTCACATGCATCAGATTAGGACCTCTAAGAAGCTGGCTTATCCAAGTGTTGGCCAGGACATACAGAAACGGGCACTCTGTTCCACTGCTGGTGGGACAAGCAACTGCTTCGGGGAACAATCTGGCATAAGGTACATTTTCCTCCAGAGAAACTCTCCCATTTGCACACAAGTGATATGTACACAGATGTTCACCGCAGCTCTGCTATTTCACAATTAACAAGTGGAAATCATTTATCAATGCATAAGTAGAGGAACAGATAAGAAACCTGAAGTCTGTTAATTAAATGGAAGTTTGAACTAGATCTGTTTTAAAAGTGGATGCATTTCTAAAACATAATGTCAAATGGAAAAGTAAACAGCAAAAGGAATTAACAATATTCTACCATTTATGTAAATTTTAACCACCCGCAGAACAATAGTATCTATACTATTGTAGGATCAGTGAGAATCCATTCCTGTCTACACTCGGTGTCAGCCTCAGAATGGTGGATAGCTCTGAGGAAGAGTGAAGAGGAAAGAAATGAGAGGTACATTTGGGATGTAGCTGTATTTGCAATGCTTTATTTCTGAGTTTAGAGGCCAGAAACATATATGGCAAGAATTTATCTGTTTAATTTTGATGGAAGACAATATTTTTGTACTTCTTTTATATATTTTTAAAATTTACCAAATTAATCGAAAAGATTACATAAATGGGTTAAAGTAGTTTTTGCCTGTAGTAGAAAGAATAAGGTGCACTCCTCCCCCCACCCCACCCCCCCAAAAATTCCACGTTCTAATCCCTGAAACCTGGGAATGTTACCCCTTATGGCAAAAGGGACTTTGCAGATGTGATTAGGTTACAGACCTTCAGATGGGAAGATTATTCTGGATTAGCTGGGTGTGCCCAAGGGATTATGGGAAGAGAGGTGGCCTCTAGAAGTAGAAAAGGCCAGGAAATGGGTTCTCTAGAGGCTCCAGAAGGAACGCAGCTCTGCTCACACCTTGATTTTGGCCAGGTGAGATTTTTGACCTGCAGAATGATAAGGTAATAAATTTGTGTTGCATTAAGCCACTCAATTTGGGGTCATTGATTAAAGCAGCAATAGGAAATTACTACATTATTTCACAGAGTCTCTATTTTTAACATGAAGATGAGGGCTGCAATCCACCAGGAAGTGGTCTGAGTCCAGGGAGCTACACCCAAAGTGCTTATTCACACAGCAAGTATTCACCGAGTGTGAGAACTGGGATGCCCAACACCGTGCTAAGTACTTGAGATATAAGAGCGAGATCTAACAGGGAGACAGGGAGGGGAGACAGAGAGTAAACAAGAAGTGTTATAAATAGATAACTTATATGACTTTTAGAGGTTAATGTTATGGAGAAAAGAAACAGAGCAGGCAGAGGACTGGGGAGAGTGGAGGGTGCTTGGGGTGAGAAGTAACTGCAGCTTTTAAAAGGGCACCTGGCCGTCCTCAGCAGGACTGTGGCAGGTGAGCAAGCTCCCACCGAGGGGAGGCAGAGACTGGCCGCGCCCAGTGTGCAGGAAGGGTGTCCCAGCAGAGGGAACAGTCAATGAGAAGCTGTAAGGTTGGCGGATGCCTGGCGTGTTTGTGGAGCCGCAAGGGGTCCGGTGGGGGTGGAGAGAGAGCAAAGGGCGAGAGACGAACTCGGAGAGGAAAGGAGACGCGTGGGGGTGTTGGCTTTGGTGTGAATATAATCTTACAAAGTTAGCATAGGGCTAAGATTTGTTTCCATCTTGGGAATATTTAAATAACTGCAGCTGTGAAGGTGGAAGTCCATCACTGGAATTCTGCGTGGCAGAGTGGCGGCGCACTGGGCTCAGTGGGAATGGGTCCATTTCTGAGGGGGGAAGAGGAGCTGGGGGCAGCAGCTGTCGGCCAGCCCGGGGTCATCCAGTGGCCTGAGGTAATGCCCCTCAGGTGCTTCAAGCTACTGGCCTCGCTGGCCAACACTAACTCTGATGCCAAATCTGTCAGTGGAGATCATTTTTCCAGTATTAGCACCAAAGCACCCACTCCCAGTGCGGATGAACGGGACCGCAGGCAGACTGGAGGGGCTGTGCCCACACGGCATGGGAGGGTGAGCAGGGGAGATGGGTCCCAGCTCTGCCTCTGCCCCCGGCCAACTGGGTGACCCTGGACAAGTCTCAGCTCACCCTCAGGTTCTCCATCCCTACAGGACAACCTCAGGCTCCCTCCAATATTAGCTAATAAAGTCCCGCTAAGCTAGCAGATACTATGCTAAATATGCAAACTACTTCATTTAACCCCCACATCAATCCTATGAAGTAAGTTCAATTTGCATCCCTGCTTTACAGATGAGGAAATCAAACACAGAGAGGTTGAGCCACTTGCCCAAGGTCATCCAGCTTGGATGTGGCAGGGCAAGGATTGAAACCCAACGGAGTCAGACTCCAGAGCCCACACCCTTACTGACAATAAGACACATTCTTCCTTCCAGCCTTTTACTTTTTGCAAATAGAAATAGCCACGGGCTTTAAGAATATGAATGCTGCACTGAAGATGCACGTGCTTTTAAAGTCTCTGTGGGTACCGTGAGGATACACCACCCTTTTAGCACCTGCCCAGATGGGTGTGGATCTCGGGACACTGAGCTCAGGGCTCTCCCCAGAGACCAGCAGAGCCAGAGGGGAACGACCCAGGATGGAGGAAGAGACCAGAGGGGTTCAGGGAAAGCTCAAAAGAGTAGAAGGTACTGGTTGAGGGAATTTCCGAGGGGGAGCCCCAGAGATGACGTGTCACGATGTGATGGAGTCGGGCAGCTGTGGGGGAGCCGCCGGGACCTGCAGTCTAGGCTCTCAGAAAATGCCCCCTTCCTCTTCTGGCCCATGGTGTCTGGGACTAGAGGGCTGGAAGGAGAGGGGAAAGAGGAGGCAGGAGAATGAGGGAAAATTGAGAGAGACGCGTGGTGAGTTTATTCAGGACCCAGGTGGGGAATGACAGAGGTGAACCATAAAAAAAGATACTTTACACGAAGGGAATGGGAAAGGGGTTGGGCTGTAATTTTATGCAGCAGCAGGATGTACAGAAGGAGGAGTATGGGCTTTGGAGCTGGACAACCTTGGAATGACTTCCAGTCCCACCCTTCGCAAGTGTGACCCCCCTGGGCTGCTGTAAAGGGGGTTTTTGGACTCCTCAGGGTTACTGCGACGCTGGGTGAACTGCTGGGCACACAGCCAGGCTCAGCAGATCCTGGGGTCAGGGCCTACCTTCCTTCCTCTCTCCCCTTCCTGCCGGGTTGTGGTGCTGGGTGTTGGGTGGGGGGTGGGGGGGTGCATTATGGACAGAATCGTCTAGAACACAAGGACAGGGTGTCAGAAGTGCCAGGAAGGCTGTGGTCCCAGAAGGAGAGCTCCCTTCTAGCTGGGTAGTCGGGGAGGGGGCGCTGCTGAGCTGGCCGGGATTCGAGTGTGAGGCCACCGGGAAGGCAGCCGGGGAAAGGAGAGGAAAGTCAGAACCTGGGAACGCAGCCGCTAGTTCAGGGGAGGAATTTAATATAAGGACGGCAGGAAAACGGGGAGGAGAGTGGAGTTAGGTCAGAAAAGGGGCAGGGGCTGGAAATGGCAGAAGGAGGGTCTGGCCTCTGTGGGAAGCGTCTGCGGGCTTTTGTGTACCTGCGAAGTGGAGAAAATAAGTAAATGAGACGTGTGCTTTGAGAAGACTGATTTCATACAATTCCTCCCTGAATTTCATTTCATTCAATATGGAAAAATAACCCTGGTCTACATTACATCCAATTCTTAAACTGCATCTCCTTACAAATTCAAAGGGGTCCTTGCCCCTGAAACCCTTATGCGCATAGTTTTACAAAAGGGTCCTAGCTGATCTTGCACCCTTTTAACTTAGAAGAGTAAATAAAGAATTTAATCAAAGGTAGTCTTTGGGAGCAATGTGCTTGCCTTTTATTTATTTGTTTGTTTGTCTGTTTAGTTAGTTAGTTAGTAGTTTGTCCTTCTGTCTCTACTCCTTGATTATTCAGTACTGGCTTCTTTTTAGTAAAATCATGTCCTGTCCTTTGGAAACATGAACAAATTGTCCAAAGTCAGAAAACCGTAAGGGAAGAATATTCTCCACCCCAGATTTTGACCTACATGGCCCTTTTCTTCTGCATGGTTTTACTTAATTGAAAGATTGTTTCATGCATTTTTTCCCCATACCTATTTTCACTCTTTCTAGTCTAATTTCAGAACTCACTCAGCCGTTTCTACCTCTCAAAGAGATGCTGTTCTGCTGGTAATAGAGAAAGCTCCAGGTGCAAGGCTGTTATCTAATTTTAGGATATTATTAAGAGCATTTGACTCACATAATTGTATTTGATTAGAAAAGAATGACTAAGCTTTGGATTGAATTGACTGGGGTAGAACTATTTCAGGTCCTGTTATTAAGAATTTAAATATGATCGGGAAATTTATTATGGTTGTTGGAGGGATGTATTTTCACTTATAATAACGGTGCTGGCCAAACCTTAGAATAGCATTTCATACCTAATAGGAGGCTGGCATACCATCATCTTCATGTCTCAGATATTCTTCTATCATTTTCATTTTAAGATTAGGGAAACTAGGCATGAGGCTTAAGGACCTGCCCAAAGCCGCCCAGCTCGTTGATGGTAGGTGGCATCTTCACTCCCTTCACTTGGTTTTGGCTCTAAAACTCCAGTCTCCTCCCATCATTGCTTTGCCAATGCAAAGACTACATGTTACATATTATCTCTGAGTTGATTTTTCCACTTGTCTTCAAGAAATCTGAGAATGAAGCTGTCTGCATTTCAGAAGCATGGAAGTAATTGTTCTGTTGGGCAACAATTTCTACTGGAAAGGAAGGTTAGAAATACTTTCACTGGATATTGCTAACTCTGTTGGCATTGTGGTCCTTAAATTATGGCCCATTATAACTCATTTCAATGGATTTGGTATGATGATGGGCACCAGTGTTAATCTGTTATTAAAAACTATTTTCTGTATTGTGAAATCAATAACTTTTTTCCTTGCTATTTTCTTTATTTAAAAAAAATACTCTTTTGGTATTCTTGTAGATCAGGATTTCTCAGCTTCAGTACTACTGACATTTTGAGCTAGGCAGCTCTTTCTGTTCAGGGCTGTTCTACCCACCAGATGCCAGTGGCACCTGTCCCCAAATTGTGACAAGCAAAATGCCTCCAGACATTGCCAAATGTCCCCTCGGGGACGAAGTCCACTGCTGTAGATGAAATAGGCAATGAAAATGTTTTATTCTCTTTAATTATCAAGTTCTCTAACCTAAACAGCATTGTTTATTATTTAGAAGCACACTTTTCTTTTGATTCTCCTATTAACAGAAATCAGTTGAGAAGGTGTTCCAGTAGACAGAGGGACCAAAATCTGGTTAATTCAAACAGAACTGCTGATGCCAGGTAATTAAAGGTATTCTTACCTGCTTGTGCTATCAGAATCAGGGCAGCAGAGCAGAGCCTGAGATGCCCCACGTGCTGGCGTGACGAGCCGGCAGCAACAATGTGACAGAGCAGGCCAGGGGCTGCTTACAGCTGAGATGGACTACAGAACAGTACGTGCCAGGGGTGAAGTCCAAGTCAAACATAGAAGGACAGCCTCACCGCGCAACCAAGAGTGTCAGTTGTACCAGAGGTGATCTCTGCAGCAGCAAGTACCTGTGGTGGATTTCCAGGTGGAACCAAGAGAGGAATTCTTAGCTGAGACACCAAGAGGTGGTTAAAGCAGTGCTGAAACATCGAGGGAGCTGATTCCAAGCGAAACCCAGGCTCCATCTACTGTTTGAAGCTTCTGCCCAGCTTGCATGGTTTGTAGGAGAACCTGCATCATGCCTTTATCTGTAGCCTTCCCCTAGGTCTTAAGGATCCAGAGACTTTACTTTGGATATTGGATTTGGTGAATCATAGCTATCGGACTTAGAAACTCTGCAAGTTTGCGATAATGTTTACAATTTTAAACATTCCTGCTCCCAAGTTTCTGCTCTCAAGCTGGCCAACGGAGACCTGCTAGTAACGCCCTTCCCAAAGTAGCCACTGAGAAACTGCCAGCCTAAACCTGCAAGTTCCCCTTCCCTGGATAAAGAACTTCCTGCCAACCATCCTATATAAGCCCCACCACTCCCAGCGCTTGGGGCTGTCGCCATCTTAGGCTTCAGCCTGCCTGCACACGGCTGGACAATAAAGCTCCTTTGATCGAGTTTTGGTCTCATCTCTTCCCAATTGAAAAACCTAACAAGACCCTATCCGAGGGGTTGGGGAACCATTCAAACCGGCCACGGCTCTCCGGGAAGAGGCACTGTACCAGCTGCTGTGGTTGCTGCTACTGCCAGCATTGCTGGAGCTCCGACACAGCACCCACCAGGTCGGGGGACCCCAGCCCCACCTGTAGGCAGAGCAACCCCACCACCAGGCATTAGGGCTCCTCCACCTGGTATGAGACCACCCATGGGCCCACCAGTTGGGCTCCTCCTACTCGAGGGATTCCGATAGGCATGCCCCCTCCAGGAATGACACCCCCTCCACCAGGAATTCGAGGTCCATCTCCCCCAGCAATGCATCCGCCAAGACCCTAGGATTCTGTTCCACCCTTCTAATCACTTTTTCCTGTAGTGCATCTTGTGAAACTGTAGAGTCTTTGTGAGCTTTTTGTCTCCTCTTTGCTGCATTAATATTAGCAAATAATAAATGCATAGAGCAATTTTTCAAAAATAAGTGCAAACTACAGTTTAATTCATCTTAACTACAGAGTATTTACTTTTAGTGACTTTCCTTTTAGGGGTTTTAGAGTGGGGGATTGAGGAAACAAACCAGGGGTTGGTATTCTGGTTGCATAATAAATGTATTTGACTCACATCAACCTGGGGGACCATTCAAACCAGCCATGGCTCTCCGAGAAGAGGCAATGTAGCAGCTGCTGTGGTGATGAAAGTTTGATCATCCCACCAATTTTCATTTATATAATTTGAAATGAAATGATCATTTATGATCATTTATGATAAGAAAGAAAAGAAGGCCAGGCTCTAGGGAAAGAAGCATAAATGGGAAAGGGAGAACAAAACAGTTCTGGATGATGTCTACATGAAAAAGATGTTTCTGGACTACAGATATAAATACGAGAATCAGAAGAACACGGTTATTGAGTAAATAGACCCTGGCGCTAGTTCATCCAGTTGATATCCAAGTACTACTTACTAACCATGTGATCTTGGGCAAATTTAATTTCTTGCTGCCTCAGTTTCTCCATTTTCGGGTGTTGCTGTGAGGATTAGGTGAATTGAGGCATGTAAAGCTCTTAGAGGAGCTGCTAGCCCATGTGAAATATTTGAGGGTGAACTGTTATTATTGAAACAATATGGATGTTTCTACATTTAGCTCTGTCTGTGTTGATACAGAGCTGGAGAGCATCAGTGTGGCTGGCTGGGTTTGGAGCTGAGCTCCACCATCTATAACTGTGTGACTTCTGGATCTCGGTTTGGTTAGCATAAGTTGGTTGTGAAGATCAAATGAGAAAAGGAAGATAAAGACCCTGGCATTGGACCTGGTACCAAAAGGGATAAATGCCAGTTTCTTTCCCCAGGTTTGAAGACTGGTGACCTAATCCTAGCTGGTTATGAGACCCAGGAATATGCCTTAATTGAGTTAATTAAATTTAATTAGTTTAAGTATTTGTAGAGCTATCAGATCCATTTATCCATCTAACTTTAGTTGACTGCCATGATGTGCCATATTAATCACTGAAATTCCAATAGTGGCCCAGGGAATCTTTAAATCCCTCTTCTTTACAAAAATTATGGAGAATTTAAAATATGTAAAATGTAGACAGTGCATTATAGTGAATCCCTATTTACCCATTACTCAGCTATAACAATTGTCAACTCATGCAAGTCTCCTTTCCAGCTTGAAACTTTGGAGATTTCTTGAGTAAGATGGTCACAGAGGGTGGAATGAAAAGGCTTTCATGGACTCCAAGTTCAATATGAGTCACCATCAAGATGTGGCTGCATCCCAAAGGAATCCCCCTTAGGCTCTATAAATACGAGCCTCGTATTCAGAACAAAGGCAGTGTTCCTGTTCTCCCCCAGATTGCTCAGGCCTGACCTGGAACTCTGCATTCTGTTCCAACGGCACCCCTCAGGAGCTGCCCACATCAACAAGAAAGAGTCAAGCGCAGAAACAGTAGGATGTTTAAGCCCTCGGAAGCCATGATTATAATTGTCGCTTAAACTCCTACTCTCCTAGACATTGTGTCTCGTGCTTTCTATACATAATTGCATGTAATTCCCAAACATCTGAATAAGCAGGGTTATTATTGTAATTTGAAAAATTCATCCCAGACCACACAGTATTAAAGTGGCAGGGTAGGGACTTGTACCTGGCAGTCTGACTCCAGAATGCATATCCTGAACTCCCTGCCAAGGATGTTTAGCTTAGAGAAAAGGAGTTAGGTGCCATGGTCTTTCTCCACACACCTTGAAGGCTGGCTTGTGGAAGCATGACTTATTGACTTTGAGCGGCTCCGAAGGGCAGATGTAGGCTCTAGGTGTGGTTGTAACAGGCAATGGATTTCATTTCAACACAAAGCAGTTCTTATTGGGCATTCCTGGCTAGCAAACAGGTAGTGAGTATGGGAAGTGTAGTAAATAGTGTAGTAGTATGGGAAGCAGGAAGGGAACATTCAGGCAGATCTGGATTTGAAACTTCCTCCTGGCACTTACTAGTTGGTGGTATGGACATGGTACTTAATTTCTCTGAGCCTCTGTTTCCTGTCTGTAAAATGGGAATACTTAAAAGGTGTTTTTTGAGAATTAGAGATATTATTTACAGAGGTCCTGGCTCCTGATAAGTACCCAATAAATTTCAACCTTTCTTTCTAATTTCTGTGTAGTCCCATGCTTCTGCTGGAGGACTGGACTGCTTCACCTCTAGGTTCTGTGCACCAAGACACTCGATCATGACACCCAGAAGCCATGGCTTTGCAGGATCTGCCTCAACATGGCTTTACCTATCACCATGAAGCAAACATTTTGCAATACCCATTGAATGCCTGGTCTTATTAATTTCTCCCTGAGACTTTCCCTTATTGCTTCATGCATTGAGAAAAAGAACAAGAAAGAAGAAATGCTTAAGGGCTTCACCTGCTGAATCCTGACTTACAGAAGCAATAAAAGTGATGTTATTCAATCTCAGGAGTGTCTATTTTTAAGTAATGCTAAGCTTAGCTTACCTTATGCAGACTGCATGGAAATGTGGACCCGAGTGTCTAAAAGTGTCCTGAGGCTGTCACACTGGCTCTTCTTCCCTGGGACTGAGAGGCTGGGCGGGAGAACATGAGGAACCACAGGAAAGGAGAGAAAATCCTTTGAAAATGCTGGGGTGCATTCCCTCTGCACCGGCCATCAAGGGCCGAGACGGAGCTCCAGCCTCAAAAACAAACCAACCAGCATACCAAGAGTGATGGCCGCATTCTGGATCATACTTGATCGACCATCAGAATGTTTGCTGTTTCAACTATTTTGGTCCCAAAGAGGCAGAATTGGAATACTTCTCCAGCAATGCTCTCTAACATGCTGGAGTGGATTGTAGGCTAGTGGCGTTCAATTATTTTTCAGGCTATGGGACCCTTTCTTTACATAGAATGTCTCAAGAGACACTGATATTTAAGACAAATGGAAGTAAAGTCCTTTTGCTTGAAGTCGGGGTGGGGAGCTGGAGCTTTGCAGTCTGTCCACCCTGGACCTCACTCCACAGCAATTCCTAGTGGGCTGGAGACATCTCCAGGAACCCTATGACTCTGCGAATCAAGACTGACAAGTGGACACAGCCTTCTAAAGTCTCATTCCCATTTTAAGAGCTTCCTTTGACTGCCCTCATCTGCACACAGTAGCCAAGAAACTGGGGACACGTCTCTGCCAACTCTGTCTTCACAGCCACCTAAGTTTAACCCCATCCCTGTTCTTAACCCAAAGAGACTATTACAATAGTTTAATAAAACCAAACAGCTTTGCCTTACTTTGCCTGTTTGGCTTTTTCCTGAGTTATCATTATTTTCAAAAGAGAAGGTTGTGTGTGTGTGTTGGGGAGGTGGTAATCTGGTAGCTACCAAAATTTTTTGAGCGATCAGGAAATAATTGCTCAGTTGAGGATGCCATGATTTTAACTGTCTGGAAAATCCTGCCTGAAGTACACAGTTTTGAATGTGAAGAATGGTTCTGTCATCTCTGGGAAATGGAGGGCTCCTCAGATGGGGTTCTCCACCTAGCCCTTAGAGCATCTAGAACAGGGTCTGACACACGCAGGTACTCAATATGCACTGGCTGAATAAGAATGAACCCAGGCACTAGAAACATCCTATCTTGAGAGTGCACTCTAGCACACTGGAAAACTTTATTCCAGTGTGGATTTCTTTGGATTTTACTGACCAATTATTTTCACCTCTCAGCACCCATCTCTCCAGAAAACTAAGAGGCAATCCGAAATAGGATGCATTTGCATTTTTAATTATCTTTTAGAATAGCTTGCTTTTTCTTCTCTCATAGTACAGTGGTGGGAATTGGCATAAGTAGATGATTAAACCAATTAGTGGGATGACATGAAGTAGGACCCCCCAAAATGTGGATTTAATTGAAGAAAGTTACACTATAACATCAAGTTGCCAGGCTTTAAAAAGGTAATTAATTATAGAAGGAAGTGAAGGCTCTTCAATCCCTCTGCTCTACTCTTGTAGCGTTTGCACACCGGCCTGCCTCATTTAATTCTCCGCTCCTTTAAGGTACTCTCTCAGGCTCTTCTGGCCCTCTGTAAATACTCTCTGGATGACGACTTTACGACTCAGTGACTTCGGAGAAGCTCTTTCCTCTGGAGACGCTTTTGGCACTCTCTGTTTAAACAGCGGCACATCATAAGTTCAGCCAGAAGAGGTGAAGTGTGACAGCAGGCACACTCAGTCTGCTCACCAGCACCCCAGGCCTCCCCAGGAACAAGGGTGCTATTGGAAATGACGAGAAGGAAACTGTTCTACCAGGGAGCAAAGTTTTCAAGCGAACCTTCTGCTCAGGGCAGGCGTGAATGCACCTGCCTCTGAGACAGCGGGCAGACAATAGACTCTCCCTCAACAGGGAAGGAGGTGAGGAGGAAGAGGCTGGAGGAGGGAAGTACAGATTCAGGGAGAATCTGAAAATGCTCCACACAGCCCGAATCTTTTCCATCCTAGGCTCTCCAGTGCCTGCAACTCCACCATTAAAAACCCAGATTGTGGCTGATTTCTCCAGCTCTTTTTTTTTTTAAGGTAAATGCTCGGAGAAGGTACCTTGATATCCCAACATGAAGTAATTGATCTGATGCATTTCCTCACTGCCAGTAGAGATGGAGGCAAATGGGAATTTTGAGTGGTGTGTCCTCAATCAAGCTTCTGCTTGTCCTTCTCCTAGCAGCCTTCTAGCACATGCTAGGTATAATAATGTTAGAAGGGGGGCTCTGCACACTTCTAAGAAAGCCACTCTCTGCAGGCTCTGTATGTATGGACACAGAAAGCAGAAACCCAACTCATGGGCCCGTTTCTCATGCTCTCCACTGGCAAAAAGCTCTTCATGGTGACAACTGTCCTACAGTCCTGACTATGAAAGACAATGAACCTGTATTTTAAGGAAATGAAGGGGCAGAACGTGAATGATGCTCACTTTGGGCAGTGAATGGGTCTTAAGGTCATGTGGAATTCTGATTGAAAGTGTTATGGGCATATCCGTTTTCATTTCACAAATGTTATCCTCATTTCTCAATGATCTTTATTTCACAGTGGCTAAGGATTTTAACTTTCATTGTTTTTGCCCTTGAGCCTGACCATGCAATAATGCTCCACCATGAAATACATCCAAGTTCTGTTTGCCTTTCGCAAACTAAACCCTGATGACCTAACTGATCTACTCTATAAGTTTTTATTTTAATGCACTGAAACATTTTACACAACAAAGAAATGAGAAGAATGGTAAACTGATGCCTTAAAAAAAACATAAACCCTCTTTCTCCTGGGAGTAAACATAAGTAGGGAAGTTTGAGGGTAATCAAATAACAAGTCTGAGTTTCTTTTTTTAATGTCTATAAAATCTGTAGTTATATATCCCCTCTTTCAATCCTGATGTTGGTAAATTTGTATTTTCTTTCTTTGTTTTCTCCATTGCATGGTGGCTATGCACTCTGTCAACCTGACAAAACAAAACTACATATCCCAGATTTCTTTCCCTGTTTGGTTCTGGGTCAGTGTGGGTCCCAAGAGAAATTTCCGTGAGATTTGGAAGGCAGAAGTGAAGCAGTGGCCAGGGTAGGGGCAGGGCTGCTGAGCTCGTGGGAACTGCTGCTTATCTGCCGACTCACCTTATTTGCTGGGGCAGCAGTCAGGTCCCCAGCTCTTCCTCCTCCTGCTGGAGCTCCTTCAGCTCCCCCAAATCCTGGACCATTCCAGCTTTCTTATGCTCACACTTGTCATGATACATCTCTTTCCATCCTTTTTCTTTCCATTGATCTAGAGCTTTATATTTAAAGCACATCATTTTTAGACAGCTTATAGTTGAGTCTTGCATTTTTATCGAGCCTAAAAACCTCTGTCTTATACTAGGAGTTTTCACCCATTTACATGTAATATAAATATTGATATAGTTGGTTTTAAGTCAATATCTTGTTATTTGTTTCCCATCTATCCCGTCTGTTTTTTTTTTGTTGTTGTTGTTGTTGTTTCTCCTTTCCTGATTCTTTTGGCTTTAATTGACTCTTATTTACTATCCTATTTCTAATTTTTTAGCGTATTCTCTCTCTCTCTCTCTCTTTCTGTGTGCATGTGTGTGTGTGTTTTCATGGTTTTGCTACAAATTATAATACACATTCCTAATTCATCATGGTTTACTTAGAGTTATTTTAACATTCAGGTAAAATGTAAGTTTTATTCAATTTACTCCCTCAGGCCTTTTATAGCCACATACATTGTAAATCCCAGAAGACAATGTTATTAGTTTGCTTTAACAGTCAGTTGAATCTTTAAACTAATGAAGAGAAGAATATACAGTCTGTATATTTACCATTTATATTTTAATTTTTTCTATTTCTTCCTGTAAATTTGAGTATCCATCTGGTGTCATTTCCATCAGGCTGAAGAATTTCCTTTAGCATTTTCAATAGTGCAAGGTCTGTGGAGACAAATTAGATCTTTATTTACCTTAAAATGTCATTATTTTGCCCTCATTTTAAAATATTCTAATGGATATACAGTTTTGGGTTAATGCTTTTTTATTGAGCCCTTTAAAAATGTTGTTCCATTGTATTCTGGCCTCCACTTTTACTGATGAGAATTCACCTGCCATTTTTATTACTGTCCCCTTGTAAGTAATGAGTCTATTCCTCCCCTGGCTGATTTCCAATCTCTTAATCTTTGTTTTTCAGTGGTTTGACTATTATGTGCATAGGTGTGGCAATCTTTGTAGTTTTCCTACTTGGAGTATGCTGAGCTCCTAAAGATAAGAAAATTTCCACCACTGGCTATTCAGATATTCAGATTTTTCTTCCTTTCCATTATGTTTTCTCTTCCCCTTCTGAGGTCCCAATTACACATATCTGACTACTGAGGCTCTGTGTTTTTGTTTTTTCAATTTTTTTTTCTTTCAGTTATTCAGATTGCATAATTTCTATTGCTCTATCTTCAGGTTACTAATCATTCCTTCTCTAGTCTCTAATACAGTGTTAAGCCCATCCATTGAATTTTTAATTTCAGATTTTATACTTTTTACTTCTAGGGTTTCCATATGCTTCTAGTTCTTTCCTAAGATCCCTATCTATCCACTCACTGTGACTGAATTTTCACTTATGTTTCAAATATATTTATAATAACTACTTTAAAATCTTTGTGTGCTGATTCCAGCATCTGAGTCACTTCAAGGATGGTTTCTACTGAAAGGTTTTTTTTTCTCAATGATGGGTCATATTTTTCTGCTTCTTCACATGCTTGATAATTTTTTATTGTAAGATAGACATTTGGGATAATACATTACAAGGTGTGTTGAGTATTTAAAAGTTGTATTTTGTTCTAGAGGAAACTTTTGACCTTATAGGGCTTTGTTTTCTTTTTCAGGGTGGATCTAATTGTTAGAGTGGGACTGTATCAGTTTTGTCCTTATTCTTGGCATATGAGCCTTACTCTAAGGTATGGTCCTTACTCCTTAGGGTGGCCTTTCTGGGGTCTCGAATGAATTCCCGAAGTGCCTGGTGAGGTCTCCTCTCTCTGGTAGGGTCAGGAATCCAACACCTCCCAATACATGAATGCTGGTTATCGCCACTCAGCTCTCAGCCCCAAGGCAGCTGCTGTACTTTAGGTTTTGTGGAGTCTTGTCATGTGTACAGGAGCCCAGCTCTCAGCCAAGGAACTTTCATGAATTCCATACAGATTTTTGGGGGCCCATCCTCTGGTATCTTCCCTTTTCTTGATACCCTGACCTGCAATGTCTAGTTGCCTCAGTAATGTCAAACTCCAACCTCTCCCTTCTCAGCCTGGTGAGACCCCCAAGCTGTGCCTGGGCTCCACGTACCTCTCTGCACCGTGATTGGAAAGCTTCTCCTATGCAGAAAGTCAGAGCAAATGTGGGCCTCATCTCCTGTGTTTTTCTTCTCTCAGGATCACAGTCCTGTTCTCTCTGCTGTCCAGTGTTTGAAAACTGTTGTTTCATATATCTTGTCCAGTTTTCTAATTGTTCGTGGTAAGAGGGCAAATAGCATACCAGTCGCTCCATCATTACCAGAGGTGGAAGTTTCCCCTGAGTCTGTTTTTGAGTTTGATCCTTACTGTGCATCCATCTCCCAGATTTGTTATGAGTATTTTATGATATGGAATTTTCCTTACAATTGTTCTAGAAGTTTGTCTTCATGGGGAAGTTTATCCTTCTTTAAAGGAAATAAATATATTCTGGCAGTGCTGCAAGAAGCATTGGCTGGAGGATCCAGGAAACGAGGGTTTTCAGCGCAGCTGAGCCATTACATGGCTCTGGGCTTTGGGCAAGTAACTTGTCTTTTCTGAATCACAGCATCCTCATCTGTAAATAAGGGAGTTGGTGAGCTGGAAAGTCCAGCTATAAAATCCTGCCATTCCATGCAAATAAAAGTGGTTCCTACTTTGTAGAGACCATAGCATAAAACAAAACAAAACAAAACAAAAACAACCAAAAAAGCCCTATAGAAATTCCTAGATGCTTTACGATGAAAGAAAAATTCCTGAATGGTATTATGTCTGGGTACCTCTAACACAAATACTAGTTTTCAAGACTTGAGGCAAGTGATTGATTAAAAACATAATTTCCCCATAATGTGTCAGTTGCTCATCTCACATGGATCCTTTTGACAACTATTTCTTAAACAAGAGAAAGATGAGACTGATAGCAACAATTTGGGTGGCTGGTGTTACATCCTGCAATAAGAATGTCATTTGAATGAAATGAGATTATAAGAGTTTGCTGCTAAACTCTGAACAAACCACATCATCTTGCAGCCTCCCAGAGGATCTGCCAATGGCAGTTTGGTGACTCTCACTGAAACACTTATAATGTGAATTGAAGTGAAAAGACAAAGAAAGAAGAACAGAGCAATTATTCCACTATAAGCAAAAGGTACCTTAAATTAAATAATCTTTAGCAGTTAAGCAAACTAATCCACCCACAGTTTTTTCCTATCTGTCACCTACTTGTACATTGTAATCTTCATTGCTAGGCTGAGTTAAATTTTTTTTCTACACCAAGTCAGAAAAATATGAAAAGCAAAAGAATAGTCATTGTAATGATGATGATTTTAATCTGTATTTATTATAATCTATACTTATACTTTTCACTTTGAGGTTTATACTTGTTTTTCACAGTTGAGTATTAGGGTCACTTTCAAGTTTGAAATGTTTTTGAAAGACTTATTTCTCACTTTTGTAATCTGTGGATATCCTTGGCCAAAGTTTTGCAAATGTATTTTCAAAACAGCTAGCAGCTATGATACACTGTGAGAGACGAAAAGCACTCTGTGGTCTTCCTGCTACAAATGCAGAATCTGAATCTACAACCTACACTGAGGAACATTCTTCCATGTAACTGGCCTGTATTCTTCAAAAATGTCAAAGTCAAGCATCACATAAAACTGAGGAACTCTTCTAGATTAAAGGAGATTAAGGAGATACGAAAACTAAATGTAATGCCTAATTCTAGGCTGGATTCTGAATCAAGGGGAAAAGTAGCTAAAAAGGACATTATTGGGATTGTGAAAATCTAAATTGATTTTGGAAATGAATGCACAACTATTTGATGGTACTGTGAATAACGACTGTACACTGTGGATGACTGTAAAGTATGTGAATATATCACAATAAAATTGAATTGGAAAAAAAAGTTTAGATTTAAGAAATGAGAGATGTGGTAGTTTGGAGCTGTTGTGTACCCCAGAAAAGGCCATGTTCTTTTAATCCATTCTTGTGGGTTCAGACCTATTGTGGGTGAGACCTTTTGATTAGTTTGTTTCAATTGAGATGTGACCCAGCCCATTCAAGGTGGGTCTTAATCCTTTACTATAGTCCTTTATGAGAGGATAAAAGGCAGAGAGATTTGGAGAGAGAGGGAGAGAGAGAGAGAGGGAGAGAGGGGGGGGGAGAGAGAGAGAGAGAGAGAGAGAGAGAGAGAGAGAGAGAGAGAGAGAGAGAGAGAGAGAGAGAGAGAGAGAGAGAAATGCCCTGGAGATGCCAAGACAGAACCCACAGATTCTCAGAGAGAAAGCCATTGGAATCAGAAGCTGAAAGCAGTGAAATCTGGGAGCAAAGGACCAGCAGATGCCAGCCATGTGCCTCTAACAGAAGAACCCCGGATGCCAACAGCCTTTCTTCAGAGAAGGTATCCTCTTGTTGATGTCTTAATTTGGACATTTTCATGGCCTTAGAACTGTAACTTGTAACTTAATAAATCCCCATTTTTAAAAGCCAAAAATAAAAAGAGGACATTATTGGGCAAGTGATGAAACCTGAATGTGGACTATGCTTAGATAATGATATTGTAGCAATGTTACATTTACTGAGTTTGATCATTGAATTGTGGTTAAATAAGAGAATGTCTCTGTTGTCAGAAAATGTACACCAAAGTATTTAGAGATAAAGGGACATGATGTATCCAGCTTCCAATGGTTCAAATAAAAATTCTTTCTCTCTCTCCAAAAAATTGGCACGTCTTGGAAAAAGAGTATATCGGAGTTCCTTGTACTATTCTTACAACTTTTCCCTAAGTTTGAAATTACATCAAAATTAAAAGTTAACCCCCAAATCAACTAAACAACTAACAGATTAATTTTCCCCATTAGCTTACATGTCCATCAGAGATTGGGAAATCCTTCATTTTCTTTGGCAGAAAGAATAAGAGCATAGGCTTTTGAGCCAAAAGATTAATTTGAATCCAGACCCCCTGTGTGACCTTGGGTGAGTTACTTAACTTCTCTGACCTTCAGTTCTCTCCTCTACAACTTAGGACTGAGAAGTACCATCATTAAAAGCTCTTGTAAGAATTAAAGGAAATTAATTAAGCAAACAGTTTTATTTGGTGCTCAATACATAGAAAACCTTCAATAAATAGTAGCTCTCATTGTTTAATCTGATCAAGGCATTTCTAATAGTACCATACAGACCAGCACTGAACAACAGACATCAAATGCCAGCCACATACACACACAACTTAAAATTTCTCCCTTTTAAATAAAGTATAAATAGTAAAAAGATGCAGGTGAAATGAATTCTGATATGATTTTATTTAACCTAATATATCCAAAATATTATCGTTTCAAAATGTACCCATTAAAAAATTATCAAATTATTTTACCTTTTTTTCTTACTAAGTATTCAAAACCAGGTGTGTATTCCAGCACCTTTCCATTTTTTTAGTCTCATTTCAAGTGCTCACTAGCCACCTGGGGTGAGTGGCTGCTGCCTTTGACAGCACAGGTATAGACGATAAGAATCAGATGCTTTTTCAAATTTCACATTTGTCATTTTATTTCCCTACAAACTACTATCATGAGGACTGAGAACAAATACATGAATATATTTTATTTAGCAAAGTTGTATCCTTTTACTTACTACATGTACTCAAGGAAATTCCTATGTACCCACAGCTCAGCTATGACCAAAATACTTCATTTACTCTGCATTCCTCTGTGGGTGGGATTGTAAGAGATGTGCAGGGAAAAGAAGGGCTTTCTCTGTGACACCCCATGCAGTAAGAAGTAGAGTGCCCATGAGCTGCTTAGGGATATTCTGGCTTTGCTGTCTGATTCAACAAGGTGACTGGCATTTGGGGAAGGGATTAGAGAATGAAAACACACTTTGGGCTTAGAGCTAGGTGCCTTATTGCTAGAAACTGCCCCCCTCAGAGAGTCCTGGGCTGTATCCTAGAGATCCCTGGGAAGCTGCTACTTCACGCACATCCAGGATCCCGGGTTCTATCCAGCAGTGTGCTGGAGCCGGCTTGAACCAACTCCTCAGAGCCCACAGTGCTCACTTCTTCCTAACTCTGGGTTCAGTGTTATTCTGTTGTTCAGTTGAAATTGGCCTTGATGGAGTATTCATACCATGAAAATCAGTAAATGCCACAAAGCAGGGGTTTTGTTTGTTTGTTTGTTTGTTTGTTTGAGGGCTGGCTTATCAGAACATCACTGGTTCAAGCCTCTATTTTGCTGCTACAAAACACATTCTGCTGCCGATGATCCCTGCAGGGCATCTGCTCTGGTGGCCCCAGCTGCCCCCACTGAGGCAGCCACTGCTGGTGCCACACAGGCCCCTGTCCAGCCCTCACCTGCTCTATTCTTTCATTTCCCTGCTGCAAAAGAACCTCACTTCCGCTTTAACCAACAACACGGTGGCATGTAGTGCCCAGAAGTTTTCTCTACCTTCCCAGCTAAGGGTCCTGAAGGGGCCCACATTCTGAGTTCAAAACACAAAACAACCCAAATGCCCATTAATTGATGCATGAATAAATAGAATATGGTATATTATTCAGCCATAAAAAGGAGTGGAGTACTGGTCTATGCTACAATGCAGATGGACCTTGAAAACATTATGTTGAGAGAAAGAAGCCAGATACTAAAGACCACACTGTATGATTCCATTTGTACGAAATGTCAGAAGAGGCAAATCCATGGAGACAGAAAGGACATCAGTGGTTGCCTGGGATGGGAGGTGGGGTGGGAATGGGAGAGGTTGCAAATGGGTGCCAATCTTCTTCTAGGAGTGACGAAAATGTTCTAGAATCAGCAGTGATGATGGCACAATCTTGTGAATGTATTAAAAAACATTGAATGGTACACTTTAAAATAGTGAATTGTATGGTATGTGAATTATAGCTGAAAAGAAAGAACTGAAATCACCACAACAAACAGACAAAAACACCAACAAACAAAAACCAGCCTGCTGTGCGCCATTGTCTGCCTGCAGAGTTTTCTGGGAGGTGGTTTTCAGCAGAGTGCTGCTCTCTCCAAGGGTTCCTGGGTGGGGGGGAGGTAGGCTGCAGGGGGCAGCAGCTCTCCCTTCCCCTCACTTCTTCCTGGGGAGAAGAGAAGGAGGCTCTCGCTTGGCTTCCCTCTGCTCCCCCAGTCTAAGGGACTCACTGGGCATGGCTGTGGCTGGTAGACAAGAGGAAACTAACGCTGCTGGTGGTGGGTGAAGGAGGACCCTGGGGAGAGAGGACGTGAGCCACGGCCTGGGGGAGGGCCAGGGCCAACCCTTGACATCCTGGTTCCTGAGAGAGCAAGGCGTGATGGATAAGGCTGGTCACTGCAGACTTGCACGAGGCACCAAGCACATCAGAGGAGAGCGGTGTGAGCACAGGCAAGGCGAGGCGAGGCTAGTCACGTCAGGGGCCACGGGAACCCGGGAGAGATGACAAGAACTGAAGCATCTGGGCCTCCAGTGAGGCCTAGAAAATGAGCTGGTCCAGCAGAGGTGACAAGCAAAAGGAGAGGGGGGCAGTCACTTACGGAGATGTTTCTCTCCACCCCCACCCACACCCTCTAACCCTAACTCAAGACCAGCTTAAGTGACCCGCACTCCTGTTACCATTAGAAAACAAGGTTCTAAATAGTCAGGCCTGCCTGATCCTGCATCAGACAGAGAAACAAGTCTCTTTGCTTTGGTGAAAAGGTGAGTTTATTGAAGATGCATCAGCAAGGAACTGGAGGGAAAAAAAGCTTTCCAAGACCAGTTCAGAGTGAGAAGAATTATTTGGGCTTTTATAACCCCAAACAGACAAAGAAATGGCCAGAAGCCAGAAGAAAGCAGAAAGGAGAAAAAAATAGACGAGAGAAAGCTCTTTGGTCAACATCTCCTTGTTATCTTCAGGTCCTCCCCTCATTCAGGCTTGTTTTTCAAGGTCCTGATTATGAGACCATATGGTTACATCCCTCATATCTTACTGCAGGCAATGCTGGGAAAGTTCCTGGGAGCAGAGAATAAGTTTTTGTGTAGAGACTAGAGCAACAGCAAGTTATTTTAACAAAGGCTTTTCATGGTCAGAATAACTCAAAGCTGCTTGAGTGAAGTGATCTTAATAAATAGTTTTTTTTTTCCTCCTATTGGCTATTGAAGACTATACTAAGCATTTTCCAGCTAAAGAATTATATTGAGTATTTTCTACTTATCCAGCTATCACTCCCTTCTCTTCTCCAAGAGTGGGCTGGAATGTTCCTCCAGTGGCTTAAGGAGCCCTCAATTAAGTAGGAGATTGACCTTAAAAAATGGTTGGGACTAAGTCTTATAACCAACATGAGGCTGTTTTAAGGAGGGTGGCTGGAAACGAGGCTCCAGGTGGCATAGTGGGGGAAGGAAAAACGGTTTTCTGATTTCCCTCCCAATTGGACACCTTGGTTAAGCCAGGCAAAAGACTTTCTAAGTCAGGGCGAAATGGAAGGGCATTACAGCACAGGGAATGACTAATAACCTGACCCGCATTTTCAGGGCATTCCCCCATCCCCTGAGCGCCTGGAAGCTTCCAGACATCTCCAATAGATATGAAGAATGGTTGGCTTATATTTTCCCTACATTTAGCTGAGTCTAGAACTCCTCGCCTGGGTCTTCACTTCTTGGCCTGACCTCTTCTTAGGGTGACTGAAAGTGGGGATCTCAACTCCACCTACAAGGGTGTGAGCCAAACCTATGGCCTCAAGGAGAGACCCTACAACATTCCTACACAGGCATCATCTGTGTCTGAATTACCCAGCCCCAAATGACACCGTGAGTCACTGAGCCAGTTCCATCAACTTTCTTTTCAGGATCTTTTCATTTAGGTTCAAAATGTCTCAGAATTTATTCTCTCCTAAGGGCCCCTTATTTGACAGGTATTGTTATGCCATTTTACAGATAAGAAAATTGAGGCTGTGGGTAGTTGAGGGATTTGGTCAAGGCCAAAAGTAAGTATCAGAGAGTCCACCATTCCTACAAACTCAGTGTCCAACATAGAAACCATTCCAGTCTCCCCCTCCAACTCTACAAAAAGCAGCTCCCGGCCTTCACCCTGTCTTAGTACTCATCTTTCAGTCTTGTATAAATGAGCCTAAGTTGCACAGAAAAGCCTCAAATTTCTCACCATTCTTTCAGTACTCAGTAGTATACATAAATTATATTTTAGTATCATCAACCTACTTTCTAATGACTTTTTGGAAACAGGGCACATATCCATAGAGACAAATTCCTTCTGATAGATTTTTAGAAAGCACCACTAAGTTAAAGAACATATGTCAAACACAGTTTAGACAATACAGGGGGGAAAAAAGAATGAAAATGTCTCCCTGATGGAGGAGAATGGTGATGGGGAAAGAAACAAAGATTGGAAATAAAAGCAGTAATTTTAAATTTTTGACAGGATCACCGATGCAACTGTGCCATAAAACATCGCCACAAGCAAAACAGCCACATCAACACAGCTGTGCTGAAATGTCCTGCTGTAGATCAGGGACTGATCAGAAAGTGGAGGGTGAGATGAACAAGGAGACTGACTCAGGTCAGAGAGGGTGAGCCAGGTGGGGTGCGGGGGCTTGCTTTTATTGAGCGTTAGCTGTATCCCCCGGCTGGGGCCACTGTCTGGGTGCCTGGCTAACGCAACAGGACATGTGCATCTTTGATCTGTGTCCTGCATAGACCTGAGAGCACAGGGCATGTGGCAGGCACACAGTAAATGCTTATCACTTGATTGCCTTTCAATCTAGGTAAGAAGCATGCTTGCTTCCTGTCTTGTCAACAGCAACTAATATTTCTTTCCTATTCTTCCTGGTATAAGCTATAATCAATAAGAATACTAATGCCAAGTGATGAGCTCAGAAAGTAAATAAACATGAACATGATGGGTTGGGAATACTTCAGATTTAATTTTCTTTCTTTAATTATATATGCCTATGGAAGATATATATATATATATATATATATATATATATATATATATATATATAATTTCTTTAGAGGGAAGAGAGAGAGAGAATATGAATGAGAAATAAAGCAAATTGCAGGAGTGACTTGGCCTGTAATTCCCCAGAACGTTTTCAGCAAGAAGGAGCAGGGCAGGAGCTCTGCAGAGCATGGGTGGGGGTTATAAATTGGGTGATGGGCTTGTCTTTCGGGAAGGTCTCAAACCACCTTACCACCTCCACAGGGGATAAAACTACCGGCCCTGTGGGTGGGATGATGCTACTCCCTAATCCCATCCACCCAGGGCTGGAAGTCAGTCCAGACATGGAGGTGGTACCTGAGGTCAATACATGGTCACTGCTCAGTCCCATCACTCACCTTGGTGGCAGTCCTGAGTGCAGGGACTGCGTCTTGCTCATCAGTCTATCCTCACAGCCGGCACAGAGCCCGGCACAATATGGAAGTCCATGAATATCTGCTGAATGAATGACTGAGTGAGTGAACGAATGAATGAACTGTTTGTTCAGTCTATGTCTGTGGTTAGAAGAAACTCCCCTTTGTACTTTAGGAATCATTCTCCGTGTTTTGTGAAATTGCAATGTACAACCACCCACACATCGTATATTCCATTCTACCCCAAACTCCCTGTGCTATGCACACATACAAAAACCTCATAAATAACCCACCAAACCCTAGGCCAACTGTAGTCCATCCATCACGGTATGGTTGGAATGTGCTTTGGGAGAATTGATGTTTATTTATGCACCCACAACATAATATTTCAATCCTTGTTAAACCTCAGGTGTTTCTGGCTAAAATCTATTTTTTGAGATATTCTCAGCCACAGTAATATCCTTTTCACACATGATGAAGATTGTTTTCTGGATCACAAAACACAATTACCCCCAAGCAAGAGGTTTTTTTTTTTTTTTTTTTTTAAACAATGACATTTTATTGGCTAATGGTTTTGAGGCTAGAAGTCCAAAATTGAGGTGACAGCAAGGTGAAGTTTTTTCCTCAAAAATCTGTAACATTCTAGCACTGGCTGCTGGCAATCCTTGGGGCTCCTTGGCTTGTATCCCTGCCTCGAGTCCCACGGCGATTTCCTCTCCTTTTTTTTCCCATTTCCATTGACTTCCAGCTTCTAGCTCCTCCCTGTGGCTTTCTCTAACTCCAGCTTCCACTCTCTTTCTTTTTAGAAGGCCTCCAGGAATCCAAATTAAGATCCAACTTCATTTAGTTGGGCCACACCTTAACTAAAAATAATATCTTCAAGAGATCCTATTTACAATGAGTTCACACCTGCAGGAATGCGGATTAAGATTAAGAACATGTATTTTGTTGAGTACATGATTCAACCTATGACAGTGACTATGCTTTATACTATTTGATACTTCACCACAGCAACACACACACACACACACACACACATTAAATGAACTAATATCCTGGATCTTGGGAATCAAAATGAGAGACAACAACATTTCATCACTCAATAGCAGAGAACCAACAAATATATGAGTACAGGATATATCACAGTGCAACTCTGAAGAGAGCCCTCACTTGACTACAAAATGCCAGGTATCTTATTCTGCATTATATTTGCCTCTAAAATATCAATCACTATTATAATTAACTCAAATAAGAATTTGACTCTCTGAGCTGAACTTTGTCAATCTTTTTTTTTTTAACTTTTTATTTCCAAGCAAGAGTTTTGAACTCCTACCCTGACAAGTTTTACGGATTTGACAACCTTATTAGATGGTGCATAGACACCATTTCTAAGGTGCAACCAAAAAGAACACAGCAGGCCTTCGTTGCCCCGGTGTTCAGAGATAAGCCTGTGATGAGGACAACCCAGGGCCTGCTGGGGCTAGGAAATGGCCTTTGGGGCCAGAAGCCCAGTAATAGGCCAGCTTCAGCTGGAGTCCACCTGCAGGTCAGCATCACAAGGAGGGGGGTAACTTGAGCTCCTCCAGCACTTTCTTCACAGTGACATGCCGGGAATGGGGAAAGGCTCCTCCAGCTCAGTTTATTCACTGGCAAGGCCGTGGAGAGAGTCATGTTTTAAATGCATGTCTTAGCCCATTTTATCCTCACAATCCAATGGACTTTGTCCTATCCTCATTCTCATTTTACTGAGTAAGAACCTGAGACCTGGAGCAGTTTGTGAGTAAGGGGGTCAGGAGGGGAGCCGAGGCAGTGAGAGGCCCGGTCACATGCTCCCGGCCTCTGTGCTGTCCTTTCTGGCCAGCTGCGGCCTTAGGACTTGGCACTTCACCTCTCTGATTATTAGTTACTTCATCTGCTAAATGGTGGGTAACTGGATAATAACACCTACTTCATTGGGTTGTGGTAATGATGAAAATGAATAACGTCTAGTGATGCTTGGGCTAGGGTGTCTGCTTGATAAATGGACTCATCATTATTAGGCTACAGGTTGGAAGTAGGGGAAACCTGAGTACAAACTTACATAAAGTTTAATTTATTTCATATATAAATATAGGCTGGACTAACTAAAGATAGAAATATGTTTTTGTTTTCCTCTAAAAATAATTTTTATAAGACATATGTCCCAAGGCTATTTCCTGTGTCTCAGATAGTTCCTAAGACAGCTTTGTATTTCAATAACCATCAATTCAATGCCTGTGTTCAATTGAACTGATAGTTATTGAAGGACATAGAAGGACGATACTCAACTTGGTAGTCAGGTGTCTGAGGAGCCTCCTTGGGATTTATTTGCTTGGTGTTTGTTTACTTTATTTTTTTTATTTTTATTTTTTATTTTTTTATTGAGATATATTCACATACCACGCAGTCATGCAAAACAAATCAAACTTTCGATTGTTCACAGTACCATTACATAGTTGTACATTCATCACCTAAATCAATCCCTGACACCTTCATTAGCACACACACAAAAATAACAAGAATAATAATTAGAGTGAAAAAGAGCAACTGAAGTAAAAAAGAACACTGGGTACCTTTGTCTGTTTGTTTCCTTCCCCTATTTTTCTGCTCATCCATCCATAAACTAGACAAAGTGCAGTGTGGTCCTTATGGCTTTCCCAATCCCATTGTCACCCCTCATAAGCTACATTTTTATACAACTGTCTTCAAGATTCATGGGTTCTGGGTTGTAGTTTGATAGTTTCAGGTATCCACCACCAGCTACCCCAATTCTTTAGAACATAAAAAGGGTTGTCTAAAGTGTGCGTAAGAGTGCCCACCAGAGTGACCTCTCGGCTCCTTTTGGAATCTCTCTGCTACTGAAGCTTATTTCATTTCCTTTCACATCCCCCTTTTGGTCAAGAAGATGTTCTCCGTCCCACGATGCCAGGTCTACATTCCTCCCCAGTTGTTTACTTTAACGTGGAAAAAAGTCAAACTTCCTTCCCCGTCTCCCAGAAGAGGATATTCCATTCATTGATTATCTGATGTGCCCAGGCAAGAGCTGTATCCATGGGATGGCAAGTGCTCCTTGTCACAGCCTCGCAAGGAAGGCATCAGGAATCCCACTTCACAGAGGAGGAACCCGAGTCCCCATGAGGTTCAATAATCTGCCCACAGTCACACAGCCAGCCAACGATTGCACTGGGACCCCAGCTCCCTCCAGCTGCAAAGCCCGTGCTCCATCCAGCTCCAAAGCCCATGCTCTGCAGTAGGTTTTAGAAATCTTTGGACTTCCTCCTTCCAGCAAAAAACAAAACAAAACAAAACAAAACAAAACCCTACCATTTAAATCACATTGGGGATGAAAGATTTAAAAAATTAAAAAATCACATACTTTCCCATCCCCTGATAGTACGTAGGCCAAACATTAGCCATTTCTCATGATCGGAGATCATCGTATGAACATTCATTATCATCCTTCACCATACAGAGCAGGGGACTCTCTTTTTCTACACACAATGCCCCAGTTGTTATGGCTTGGAATATTTTTGCCTTTATATTTACTCTACAGTTTTTTTTCACTGTCATATTTCTACTTTATTTTATGTTTGAAGTTTTTCATAATAAAAAGTTAAATAAACCAGGCTTTTGGTCACCCATGAAAGATTTTACATAAAACAAAGGACTTTTCTCTTTTGTCTACTTCTTGCAAGGAAGAATCCAAGATTTTCAACCACAGTCCACGGTTATCGTCTATGTTTTTTACTAGTACACTGAAAAATTTATAGAAATTGTCTCTTAAGAATATGTATATTATTTCCAACTGGGTTAACCCAAGTTTTTCAAGAGAATATTTGTGAGTATTTACACAAAACTGCCTTTTCATAAGCTAGAACTTTAATTTAAAAATCATCAAACTTTTTTAGAAATAATTTCTACTACAGATTCATTATCAGCCTAGTCTTCAATGACTATATAAGATCTTCTGGTAGGTACTCTCCTTGCATAAAAGTTTCAAGATCATGCAGAAACTTGTTTATTCTGTGATCTGTAATCTGGTTCTGTTGAAAATTATATGTCCTTATCTTCTCTGATCTTCCTTTAGTTCCAATATGAATCTTTCTAGCATTGTATCTTTAACTTGTTTCTTCTTCTAGGTGCATGCTGTAAAGGTTTGCATGTAACTTTTTCCTAGCCATCTCTCTATTTTTCAGCTGAGATCTCTCTTACTGGCATTCAGAGACAATACCTGTTGGTGATGAACTATCCGGACTGGGCTAGTCACGGTATTTACATGCTGCCCACCAGCTTCACTGGCTCACTGAGTATCAGTTCTCAAATCTTTAGGATTAATCGCCAGATTAATTTTAGTAGGTTGGGGTAATATTGCCACGGTAATGGTGCTAGTGTGCATGCAGCTGTGCCTCTCCATCTTCGGCACTCTTTATACTCTGTGCACACCTCCTTCAAATTTCATATGCGTATCGGCTTCTGAAACCCCAATGCCAGAAGATGCATGTCCCAGGCCACCTCCAGGATCAAGTCATTGTCATCTGTTTCTTCTGAGGGAAGCAAAAGTAAGAAAGTCTGATGCTTCAACTGATTTTATTTCTGCAAGTTTCTTTAAGTCTTCATTCACATCTTATTTCTGCAAGTTCCTGCTGCTTCTCATCCAGCAGTTTGGCCGCCACTCCCAGCTCGGGCCCCTCACCCACAGCAGCCTTCAGACCCTGCCTGGGGCTTCAGGAAGGTCCGCAGGGGACTTCCACGGGCAAACACCCCTCCAGCAGCGGACCCCCGGAGCTGACGGAACAGAGGCCCAGGCCTGGAACCCCGCCGGCCCGCAGACGCTGGGCAGAGCACCACAGGAGCCACTATAGGTTATTTTTGCAGAATTATTATAAATTAATTCCAGACAACATATGTCACCCTTAGATATTTCAGTATGTGTCTCTGAATGATGCGGACACTGTCTTACCTAACCACAACACCATAATCACATTGAAAGATGAATGTCATCTGATAGTCCATCTCTATTTGAATTTCCCCCATTGTTCCAGAAAGGTCTTTTATAGCTGGTCAAATTCCCTTTGGAAACTCTTGCCCATGGGGGAAAATAGCTAGCTTTCTTGATGACCCACTGTGTGGTCTGTGCTTCACAGATCCAGCTGATTCATCCCAGGCGTCACCACTATGTATGTATGTGCGTGTGCGTGTGTGTGTGTGTGTGTGTGTGTGTGTGTGTGTGTGTGTGTTGGGGAGGGGTCTCTCCATCTGTTTTATATCCTGTCTCCATGTTGGAATCACTTGGGGAGCTTTTAAAGGATAACAATTCCAACATCCCATCCCCCAAGAGTTTCTGATTCAACAGGTCTGGGGTGGGGGCCTAAGAACTCTTATTTTTAAAAACTGCTTCCAGGTGATTCCAAAGCCCAGTTAGTTCCGTGTCTGCATGTTTGACCATCTCCACCTGTGCAGTAGCAGGGGCACATTCTCTCTCGTTGGGGTTCCTTACCCCTCCACAGGCACTCTGGGAACCTCCACCCCTACTCTGTTTCAGGAGCCACCCTCAGTGGTTTTCTTGGTCTGTGCTCCCATTAAAGCCTGCTTTGGGGAGGCTCCTGCTGGGCCTCTTGTGTCCACCTCCCATCACTGTGCTCCAGCGCTGAAACCTTCACACCTGGCGCACACACATCCTTGGGCCGCGTCTGCTCCCCACCCAAGCTAATGCTGGGTGCTGGGCCGCAGCCACTCACCTGGGCCCGCGACGGGTCCCCCCTGGCATTCCAGCCCTTGTTGCTCACTGCCTCCTGCGGTGGGGGTGGGGGTGGGGGCACCTCCCTCACAGCAGGGCTGCTTGGCCCCCAAGGAGCTGCTTCACTTTCTCCTTTCCTGCACACACTGCTCTCTTCTGGGTCAGATCGGCTGGGTCTGGAGCACGATTCAGATGCAGCCTCCGATTGCACCCACTTCAGACCTTGTCGCTGAATCTGGTTTGTCAGGCCAGTCTCCGTCCGCCGTGGTGCTGAGTTTTCCTCCATAAACAACACAGACCTCCACCCCCGCCCCAGGTCTCACCTTCAGCCTGGTTTCCAAACATCGTTATATCTGTTTGCAATCCTAAGTGTAGACCTCATTCAAGTTCTTTCCCAGGATTTACCCACATGTAAATCAGTGACTAAAATTATATATGAGGGAGGGTGGAGAGATGAGTGTGGCTTGACTTAACGTTCCAGTAATAGCTGAGCCCCAACTCTTGGGCACCTAGGACCCTTGTTGTACCTAATGTTCTTAATTTCTTTAGAGGTTAAAGCTCTCAGAGTTTACATGTAATAAACAGGAAAATCATATTAGTCTTGCTCCAAATACCATCTGTTTCCACTGTACCCCAAGTGGCCAAAAAACAGCATGAGTACTACCAGTTCCATGTCCCCCAGGACATACACAAGGCACACATCACTGATCAATCACAACACCCTTTTCCATGGCCCAAGACAATCACATTTGTCCACCTATCACTCTAGGCAGCTAATCCAAATGGACTGAAGTTGGGACATTAGAGAAAATCGATTTGTTCAACTGACACGCAAGGCGGGTCCCTTCATCTAGGGCAAGTGGGAGAGCAGCCTTGCCAGTGAGATGCCAACGGAGGGGAAGGGAGAGCCCCTGGTTCAGCTGGCTCCTTGTCGGGCCACCCCTGGTGGACTCTTGTCGCCCCACTCTGACCTGTATGAATCAACCTCTTTAAAAGAAGTGAAAACCACAGAGGGTGAGCCCTGAAGTATCTGCACCATAATACCTGTGTCCAGGCCTTGATAAAAGAAGTTACAAGTTAGCTGATAAAATATGACACATGCACATGAGAGTATCACTAATAAGGTCGGACAGTTTATACCAAATGCCAGATGAAGAGTTTCTTCAGTAAGCAATGTCATCAGTATAGGGGCGAAGCACTCCCTCTGGGGTGCAGCATGCATGGATGGCTCCCTGGAAGAAGTGGGATGGACCACAAAGAACAGGAAGGATTTGCAGAGTGGAGAGGAGGGGGCAAGCCCTACTCAGAAGGGAATGGCCTCCCCCGCCATCCCAGTCCCTTGTTTGGAAGAAACTAAAGGGGTGGCACTTCATTTTTGGACACTTGCATTTTAGGGACACTGATGTTACCAGTGAACATAGCCAAGAGGTTACAAGCACAAGCTCCACAGGTGGTCTACCTGGGTCCAAGTCTGATTTCCTAGGCAAGATAGAGTGCTTGCATGTAAAACTGGAATAACAATAGATCTGCCTAATAAAATGTGGTGACAGTGAACCGGAGGACAAACCTAGAGCATAGAGTTTGGCACATAATCTCCTAGTTAATGCTGGTGATGATGACTGTTATCATTAATCAGAAGATTGATCAGTTACTATAACTACATGAGCCATACAGCATCTCTCAAAATATTAAAGGGAAGTTCTTAGTGAAATCATTACTCACAGAAGATGGTTCTCATTTTCTAGGATGGGGCACAGCTGGCATCCACCTGCAAGGCTCACCATATTTTCAGAATTATCAGTCTGACTCTATACCTATCTGTGCCTATCAGAAAATGCACTGAGTTCTGCTTCCCACTCTACTTCTGTTGATACAGAGCAGAGGAAGTTTCCAAGGGCCCTGTTGTCTGCAGAGAGAAAACCTGGAGACTTTGGAGTAAATGTCACACATGGTTCTGTATGTGAGCTCAGCTTCTTTTGAGTTTGCTTAAAGAATTCAAAGGAGATATAAAAGCATCAACGGTTTTTAGCATAAACAAAATGATCACTTCCAAAGTGCTTCTGAGAAGTGAAAATGAGCTTTTAAATATGAATCATTTCTTGACACAATCACTAAGATATGTCGCCGATAATTCTCACTAATGGATGGGTTAAAAATGAATTTATAGCCAGTCTCACATAATGAAAAATGTGTATTCTTTATAATTACTAATGATTTAGAGTAGATCATTCTTCTGCTTAGTAAATGGAATTTTCACATCTTTCATTGTAAATTCAATAAAATGAAGGCCTCTGGATGGTATTCAACCAAAAAGGCAAAATAAGGTAGTTTTAAAAAGATTGTGTGAACAGTGAGCCCCAAGTTAAACCATGGACTATATATAAATGTGCTTTCATCAACTGTAACAAATGTTCCACACCAATGCAAGGTGTTAATAGAGTGGTATATGGAAACGCTATATTTTATGCATGATTGTTCTGTAAGCTCACAATTTCTAATAAAGAAAAGAAGCTCGTGTGCACATGTGTGTTTGTAGCATGCCTTCTCAACTTTTATATTGCTAGGAAGTTTTATAATCAACTACTGATGTGTTCAAATGCAGAAAGGATAGAAATTCCTGGTCAAATTGTTGTTATCAAGTTTTGGGGTTTTTTTTAGCCAGTAATTGAATCTTCAAAATGTTTAACCTACATAACTGTTTTCTTTGAGAAAGCACAAGAAAGAAAATTGAATTCATTGAAAAATTCTCTCCACACTAATAGTCTGGATGTTTACTTAAGCTTTAAACACACACACACGGAGCTCCTCTTAAAAGTGGTTCAAGCCTAAAAAGTTTAGTTTGATTCCAGTACTGTTTTGGAGATTCTCTTACATTCTTTTTAGCCCCAACACAAAAATATGCTCCTGTACGTCAGGCCTTTGGGTATTTTGTTTTACTTATCAAAATATTTGCATTGACTTTTAAATTCTTGTACCAAATTTTCCTTTCTGGGAAGGTCTCTGACTTGGATTTTAAATGTCCCATTAATTAGAATCCGGCTCTGTAATCTATGACTAGCCACGAAGATTGATATTAGCAAAAAGGCTTTGTGATACAGGCTTAATTTACTACACTTAATTATCAGCTATAGATTAGGTGTTAAAGCGTATATCTCCACAGCGAAAGGATGGCCACAAAGAATTGCTACATTCAAAAGAACATAGTGATATTCCCTTTCTTCTCATTTATATTATGCAAATCATTTTACCCTATAACACCACTGATAAACAAAAAAGCTAAAATGTTATTGGGAGATTTCATTATGAACATTCCCATTTTACTCTGCAGATGTAATTCCCGTCTGATTCATCCTAAACTATGGAAGCAGGGACAGTGGAGTGCCCAGCAGCTGCGGGCCCTGGGCCGTGGTGAAAAGCCTCTGTTAGGCGGATGCTGGGGTGTTAGCACCCTTGCTAGTGGCCTTGGAGGGCCTCCAGCTTCCATGAAAATGCTGACTTATGGAGTCTACCTGAAAAATAATTGATCTATCAATCCCACCTTCATAAAGGTGACTTTTCAAGGGAAAGACTGTGTAGGGATTGGTAGGGGAGGGGTGTGGTTTCCCAAGTGTGGCCCCAGGGCTAACAATACAAAGGAGTACGGAGGGGTGGTCTCAACCAAAACCCTGGGGGAAGACGGATCCAGGTTTGAGTACTGGCTCTGTCACTTCCAGCTTAGAGGGATTAAGTAATTTTCCAAAGCTACACAGATATTAAGAACCTACCACATGGGGTTGCAAGGGTTAAATGACATCAAGCATTGGCCTATTCAATAAGGTTGTCTGTTATCATTATTCCTGTGACGTTTATATGGGAACAGCTCTGCGGAAACTTAGCCAGGTTTGATATTAGCAACGTTAGTAAAGTTAGCTAAATCAATGGACTTGTGATCGACTTGACCCTCTCCTGTCAAATTTCCACTTTGTTTTCTGCTGTGTAGATACACTTAAGCACAGAGCCATGGTGAAGCTGCCGTTTATTAAATGCCTGCAAGCTGTTCCAAGCCTTTGGAAAACTTGCAACCACCAGTGTTCACAAAGGGTCCTGCTTTCACATCACAGGGTGAAGGTTTAACTTCTCTGCAAGAGTAGCTAGTCAGAGGTTTTCCTTCACTGTGTCTACCTGCTGACTGATGCAAGCATGAACAGCTCTGCCCAGGAAGTCTTGCCATCTGGAGGCCAGACTCTAGATTTTGGGCTTCACTCTCCCCACGTCTCCTAGTGAAAAGAATGCTATTTTCCTTCTCCAGCAAGGGATGAATAAAACAGAGAAACAAATTCCTCCCTAATGCATGGATGTCAAGGGTGAATCCCGAGGGAAGAAACTAGAAGGCTGAGGACATCTGAGCTGCAGGATCACCCACTCGGCAGCTCAGCAGTTCCTTACTGCTCATTCCTTGGAGGAACCAGCTCCGGTGCCTCAGCGGGGTCCCACAGAGGACCTTCCACTGAGACAATAGCAGGGCCTGCTTCTCCCTGCTGCAGGGGTGGCTCCCTGCTGGGTGACGACATTTCTCTCTCTTACTGGCTCTGTCATCGGACAACTAGACAACTCAGCCTTACTCCTTGGAGGCCCTTCTGGAGTTGGAGGGGCTGCAGCTCAGAGCTCAGGTTACAGCTCCCATTGAGGGAGCGGAGGCCCAGCTTCCCGGGGATCTTTACAGGGGAAAAGGGTCTACATAAAACATCACAGTGTCATCAGCCTACTGTGACTGCCGTCTCCTCTTCTCTGCCCTGAAGCTTCACTGACTTCCTCAGGACACCCTTGCTCACCCCCCAGGGGCCTCTTAAGAGGATTTGATTTGGGGACCCTCAGGAATGGTGGGAAGGCAGGTTAGAGCGGTTGCACTTTGGGGGACTGAGAAAAGGTCAGCAATTTCGGGGTGATACCTGTTGACTCATTCTTGGCGGCAGCTGTGTGTGTGTCCAAGATGACGCCAGTATAAATGGTGAGAAGCAGGAGGACTCAGAGGAAGAGTAGAAGGATAGGAGGGCACGGTGGGAGGACGCTTTCTGCTGCAAGCAGACTAAAAGCAGACTAAAAGAAGACTACAAGCAGTTTAAGCATTAAGGACTATTTCTTTTTTCCCACATAAAAATTACAAAAGCCCTTGATTATTCGCATTGGTTCAGCAACTCAATGGCTGCTGCACTTGTAATTTTTTAAGTTTTCCAGAAGGCCAAAAGCAAGAGGGTGCAGTGGGGCTCATCCTGTATCAATCAGGGAGGAAAATCTTTCCAAGAAGACCCCAGTGTATTTGTCCCACGACCAGATTTGGTCCCACAGCTACCACTGGTCCAAGAGAAATTGGAAAGTGAGTCGCTGGTATTGTCAGCTTCTATTTATCATTAAACCAGGCTCTGCCTGCAGGAAAATACAGGTGGGTGTGGGGGTGGGGGTAGGCTTGGGGGAGTGGCTGTTGCATAGACCCCAGACACTTCATAATTTATGAAAATTTGAGAGTTAGTGCCGTATTTTTATCCCTCCTCCCCAAAATTTATCTAAAAAATATTTTGAAAATGCACATATTTTCTTCCCCCATTCTCTCAATGGGGACACTATGTATTAAATTATACAGCACAGCCCCACGTGTGTATGTATGAAAGTTCCATGTCAAATGTGATTATATACACATACAAGAATTTGCTTCATTTTCAAGGAGGCAACAAGATAACAGCCAAAATAGCCAATGGTAGAATATAAATGCCTTTCTCCTTTCATTGAATTGCAGGATTAGGTCCTGCTGATCTGCTCTTAATTTAAGTGCTTTAGCAAATTAGTAATCACCGTGGTCTCTTCCCAATTCCTTTCATCTTCAGTCAAGGTGTACAGCTTAAGCTTGAGATTTATTGCTATCATGTGCAGTAGCAAATATTTGAAAGGAAATAGAGAAAAGCACATTTCCAAGATTTTACAAACTGTATTACAGAATCGAAAACGTGTAAGGTTCTCTGAGGAAAGAAAAAGGAGCCCATAGCATGTTCATTTTACAGCTAAAGTCACCGAAAGTCAGAGGGATTAAGTTACTAGCCTCAGAGCTAGAAAGTGGGTCTGTCTGGCTCCAAATGCGGTGTTTTTATCACTATGCCAGCCAACAAAAATGAAACTCGAAGGATCACTAGAGATTTCCTTTCAGTTCTTCCTTTCAAATATGTAGTGAATACTCTATTTTATGTAAACTGTATTTTAAAATTAGATCCAGTAACACTTGCTGTTCATGAATTTTTCTCCTTCTTTTTTGCATGTGAGATGTAGTTTGATATTTACGCAGAATGCAAATTGCAAAGGCAGTTCCTTGTGTTACAGCTGCATTTTCCTCTCCATAGTGGCTTATGGGAACATTCGAGTCAACTGCCATCACCTTGAAACAAATAAGCCCTCAGGACGTGCATCAGATGAACGGAGGTGAGTCTTAACATGCCAGAAAAGGGATGAACTTAAAGGACATTAACCCATCAGAAAAGTGCCAATTTTCACTTGGTAAAGCAGGTGTAAATGCATAGGATAACAATCCTCTCACAGCCAGAGTCACAATTTAATAGCTCTTCTATTAGTTGAAATTTCCAAGACTCAAAATAGCTATCTGTCATTCTTTTATTTATTATTTTTGAGGCAAGATACAAATAGTTGTTAACAAAATGTGTGATTTTTCTATGGAAAATCATCAGACTGTGAAGGTGAGAGCTTTTTTGAATGGGTGACAACCTATTGCATGTAAGTGAAATATTCACTTGCTAGAATAATAGAGTTGTTTTAAGAAAGATCCTAATGTATCACCTATTTGATTTCCCTTGCTTTGGAGATAAGAAACTGAGGTATTGAGAGATGAAATAATTGACCTAAGAGTACACAAGAAGCTAGTAGTTAAATTGCACTGAATATCATTCACACCATTTTTTGTTAATAGGAAGAAATTGCAATATTTTGTAGAAATTTTGGACACCCACAAAGAAAGAAAAGTCACTTCTAATTCCTCCACTCAATTAATGTTCTGATTTGTTTTCCTTGCAATCATCTCCTTTTCTGTTTTTATTGTCAGTTTTTTCAAGACAACCAATTCCTGTGATGTATTCATACCTAAATGCCAAGCTCACCCTCTCTCTTAGTCCTGTCCCTGCCACTTAGTCTCCCATGCCCCTCTCATGACCCACTTGCCCAGTTACACCTTCCCCTTTCCTGCCAAGCTCCCTGAGGGGTATGTTCTGCTCTGACCTCCTTTCTCATGAGGCATTGCTTGGCTTTTGCTCTTTCTCCTCTCAGAAGTTGGGTGGGGGGTGGGGGGTGAAGGACAGAAAAGGTGAACAGGAAATTTTGAAACTTATGTATAATGGGAGGATGCATAAAATCTCTACACATTAAAAATGTTGTGTCCTGTCACACAGAGGGAGGTGTTGCCCCAGCGTTCTGTGTCATTCATGAACTGCCAAGCATCCCAGAGTGCCCGTGGTACCCAGGGCTATCAATCTGCCATCATCAGCACAGTGGGCACCTTCCAAATGGGAAGCCTCTGCAGAGACTACAAATGCAACAGTGATGGGCAGGAGGCGCCCAAGTGGAGGAAATGAAAGTCGCTTTGCCCCCTTGGGCTGGCATCTGCTACCCAATCGATGACGGGTACTGAAGAGACCACCCATCTGCAGAGAAGCTGGGTTTGTATCCATGGGGTAGAGAATCTAACTTCTCAGCTCCTGTAGCTGAGTGAATGGGCTCTGAAAGTCTTCATTAACTGATGCATTAAGATAATGGAAAGATAATGACACAAACAGGGCAAGTACTTTCATTATAATATAGGAATTAGATCAGAACATCTTCTTTTCCACTCCCCTCTGTGTAGTTCAGAGAAGCCTCTTAGGGGTATTAAGTTCTCTCAGATGAAGAAATGTTTAAATAAATTCGATAACTTCAGTTCAGTATCTACCAACACTTAGAACTTTATAGAAGTGATGAGCTAGGTTTGTTTCCCTCATTGCACCTTTCCCCTCTGCCTCCCTCACTCCTGGCAGAACTCCTGGGAGTCTTTGGCAAGATTAATAAAAAGATGGAAAACTTTTTGTTGCATAAAAGCACATTAGACAGAAGCTGGCAAATTTAACTAGAGAAGGGTTTATTTGTCCTCTAAAAGTTCCAGACTGAAAGTCTGAAGGATCCAAGACTTCCAGCCTGCGATAATGGAGGCTAGAGTGACACTAGAGTGATGCTCAGAACCCAGGCACCCCCAAAATGCTTCTAGGATGCAGCCAGGGACCCTAGGGTGAGAAAGACCTCCGGTGATCCTGTGGTGGGGAATAGGAAGAGTCTGGAAAGAAAGGGAATGCCCAGGTGTGTATCAGGTTGAATTCTCTAAGGAAGGATGTGGAACCCACAATGTGTGTTCTACTATTCTTTGGATTTCGAGTGGGTAATCAGCCAAAGTAAGACTTTGTCTAGTTTTCTACGTGGCTTTACAGTAATAGATACAACTAAGTAACAAGTGTATAAAGTTTGACTCCATGAAAATGGCAAACTAGAAGAATAACAGATTCCCTAAAAAGGGGCAGGGGAAGAAATTGGATTCAGACTTTAAAAAATCATGCTGTTGGTAGTCCATTTTTGCTTTTTTAAAAAGATAAAGTTGCATTTTGGCCCAACTTATCCATATCTCCATCCTTTTTTCTAACCATTTGAGGCTGAAACTTATGCCAGCTTGCCTGTTCATTCCTCAGGGATCTGCCTAACCGAAAAATATACCACAGGGAAAGAGAGAGAGAGAAAAAAAGAGTGAACCAAAAGAAAACAAAAAAGAAAAATGGATGCACTGGCTCTCTGTGCTCCTGAAGGTGCTGATGTAAGACCAGAAGATGCTGCCTTGAAGAGAAACAAATGCTAGTGGCCGAGCTGGGCCCTCAGGGATCTATCAGACTACATCCCCCAAGAAACCCAACCAATGATGACATGCTCGGGGTGTTGAAGTCCTGGGAGCTGCTGCCGTGTGGGCAGACCCTGCTGCTGTGGAGAGGGCAGAAACCAAGGCCAGGTCTATGCTGTGCCTCAGGGTCTCCCAGCTCAGGAAACATCCTCACACAGGAGAAAAAGTAAAAGGAGAAAAAAGAAAGAAAAAGTAAAAGGAGAAAAAAGAAAGAAAGTTAAAAACACAAAACAAAACAAAAAACAACAGCCAAAGAAGGTGCGCTAGCTCTTTACCTCCAGGTGGATGCTGGTGGGAGGCTGGAAACGCTGTTGCCCAGAAGGCCCCTCACAGAGACCCCCAGATTGACCTTGACCCTCAACCTCATCTTTTAGAGGAGGTGGTTTTCTCTGTCAGCCCTGGGCCCAGATTCCCAGCCGCTCCCAGAATCCTGGCCACATCGCCAGGGCTGCAGCCATTTCCACTGCAGCTGCTTTTGGGGGCTGGACAACAGGGGCGGCCACTGGCTCACACTGTCCCTTACAAAAGCTGAACTCCTGCAGCCTCCCGCTTCCTCCAGCACTCCTGTGGTGCTCTAAATACCACTTCTTGTTCCAGGGTTACCACTGGTTAGTTCTAGTCTCTTTTTCCTATATTTTTCTAGTGGAGGGAACAATTGGCAAAGTTTTCTACTCCGCCATTTTGCACCTGCCCATTTTTGCTTTTGTCGGTGAAGTCGATTCATTGATGAGGTTTAGCCCTGTCTCTGCACTAGCTGCCTTTTTGATTTATGGGTTGACTTGTGTTCCCCAAAAGGATATGTTCAAATGACAATCCACAGCACCTTTGAATGTGATCTCACCTGAACAGAGGGTCTTTGGAAAGGGAAACAAGTTAAAACGAGGTCATACTGGAGTGTAAATCCAATGGTGTCCCTATAAAGGGAGAACGATTTGAAGACAGACACACATGCAGGGAAGAAGGTCATGTGACAATGGAGTCGGAGCTTGGGGTGGCACCAAGGATTGCCACCAACCACCAGGCACTGGAGGAGACCAGCTAGGGTTCATCCCGAAAGCCTCCAGGGGGACCCTGGCCTTCCCGAAACCTTGACGTCAGACATCTGGTCTCCGAGCTGTGAGAAACCAAGTTTCTGTTGTTTCAGGTCACCCAGTTTATGGTAATTCATGGTGGCCCTAAGAAACTAACACATTGCTTACCTTTTCTGGGTCTCATTCCTCGGGATTATTTTAGAGTGGTTCTCTCTGCTGTACGTCCTCATAGATCACTGTATGAATTTCCCCTAAAATCATATTCAGCAGCCTTTCTGTTCCTCTGTGTCCCACTTTCTTTTCAGAACCAGGCAAGTGTTCTGTGAAAGTTGGACTAATGTATCTCTCTTCTTTAGTTCTCTATCCCTGTGTCTAGACAAATACTGGACACACAGTAGGAGGCTGACAAATATTTGGGGGTGAGTAAATGTAACGGTAATGAATACGACTCTGTTGTAAGGATAGTAGCAGAGCACACCTGGCCAATCATTATTTTATAAGAAAAGCTAAACTAGGACATTGGGCTAATCCCTGGTAAGGCTGAAACAAAGAGAGGAAAAGGCTGGGCTGTGTATATTGAGGCTTGAAGGCTCCAGCTAAAGACTCAAGAGATTGATAAAGAACTGGGATCCAAAAGGCCCTGCAAAATGCCGGCTGTGCTTGACCAGTCTTACTTAGCACAGCAAAGCCATATGACTCAGCAGTCTTGGGACAATGATTTCCCTTCCCAGGCCTTTAGTTCATCAACCCACTGGTGGGATCTCAGGAAAGTGCCCTGTGGATAGTATCAGTTAGAGGATCTTCACCCCAAGAGTAAATCATTCACAACTCTGGTGCATATAATTTTATCACGTATAGACTGACAAAAAGCTCTGTTTGAAGGACCATACAAGGACATATATGGGAAAACAGAAAGGTCTATTCTCAAGTGTAAAAAAGAACTAAGAAGCTAAAAAGTGATCCATCGGGAACAGGTTTGCTGGCTGTTAACTGTGCAGGGGGAGGGGAGAAGGAAGGGAAGAGGGACAGAGAGTGATTTTAAAAGGAACTGCACACCTGCTATGTCCCACAACACTATGTCCTGTGCCTTTCTCCTTCAACTCTTGCATTTATAGTAATAAATTTCCCCATTTTATAACAGTAGTGAAAAAATCCACGCATGGGGTTCATTCTCATAGATACCAATTTTTCAACCTGGTTTCTGACAACAAAGTGTTTGGAGAGCTTATCATCTTCATTTATCATTATTAATAAATAGTATTAGTAAAGATTTTTTTATAGTTTAAAATGTATATCTAAACATACAGTTTCATCTGGAAGTTACAACCCTGTGTGCTCGTAGTATTAGTATCAGTATAATTGTTTTCTTCTCCATTTTAAAGGTTCAGAGTTGTAAAGCTAATAAGTGGTTTAGTCTAGGATTTGTGACTCCGAATCTACTATTCTCCTAGTGCCTCTTGAAATACCACCCCAACATCTAATGGCTAATCTTCTACTTCCACTAAGTTATAGGTATTTGTTCAGGTCCTCCCAAAGCAGCGGCAAGATGCGATGAGCTGCGCAAGAGATTTGCTAGGGGAAGCACCTGTGAAGAAAAATGGGGTGGCACCGGATGTGACATGGAGAGTTCTGAGCCCACAATGCAGGCCTGACCCCCGTGAAGGAGACGGGAAACGAAGGAAGGTGGGTGGCAGCGTCCTCCACTGCACTGTAGTTCCAAGAAAGTTTAGGCAAAGCCAGTGGGGAGTCTTCAAGCTAAAGTCCTATGTTAGAGGAGTCCATGTCTTGAAAGAACAGCATGCCCTAGCGTCCCTGATGGGCTCGGTCGTGGGCAGGGGGAAGCCCGCGGGAAGTGAGACTGGGTGCCAGGTTCAGGGCCAGCAGCTGGGGCCAGCAGTTGATCCCTACACACACACACACACACACACACACACACACACACAAACACAGATGCACACATGCCCATAACCTGAGAGCACCTTCTCTGGGCCACCATGCAGTACCCCATGGTGGTGAATAAAAGGTGTCACGTCATATATCTGCCCAGGTGAGGCACTCCTCCCACACCTCCAAAGCAACAACCTTGGAGAAAAGGAACAAAGAGAAGTGAGGATTCCTTCTTTGCACTTCTCACCAGAGAACACAGTAGTAAGGGAGGCCCCACAATTTCCCCACCACCATGTAAACGTGTGAAGAACTTCACGTTGAAGGACCAAGTCTCATCTCCACCTCACCCACCAGAATCCAGGCAGAGCTCATTTGTGTGTCTGGACTAGATGTCACTGCACTTGGGGTAAACACAGAAGTTTTGCTGATTTTCTCTCCTTGATGAAAATTTAAAAAGAAGATTCCAGCCGAGCTGCTTCTGTGATTCTTTCTGATAATGGCCTTGAACAGTGGGAACAAAGAGGCTGCGGACGTCTGAGTGTGGGACTAATTGCAAGTACCCACTGAAACGAATGACAGTAATGGGGGAGGAATATGAATTTCAGAATTCTATGAAGTTTGGCTAAACTTTTGAAGACAGGAGCCTACTCCCACAGCATCTGCTTTTTCACCACTGTTCCCTCCTCAACTCCCTGTATTCTGTTTCTCTCTGGAAGGCCACTGACAACATTCGGTCACCAGGTTTAGCAGCCTTCCTTGACCATCTTATGTCTCCATCTCTCCATGAGGGCCCTGCAACTGCCACCTCCTTCCCGTCCACTGGCACCTTCAGCAGCACATTTTTTCTGTTTTCCTTCTGCTTCTTGATGGTGCCTTTCTGTCATCTTCACTCACTTCTCATCTTCCTCTCCCCCTCCTCCAATACATGCCCTCAGCCCTGAGTAGTAAATATATTAGCTGTTCTTCTTTAAAATTAAAGAAATTTTGATTCTTTATGAGGTGATGGCCACGCCCAGCCAGGACCATAAGTAGGATGGCCAGCACTGGAGAGCATGAGATCCCCATTTTGCCATGGACCCCACCAGCCTGCTTTACCATGGATGGAGCTGCCTGCTTCCTTGAGGCATTTATTTCTAGTTATGGCTCTGGGGTAATTTTTGGTTTCTCCCTCTCCATCATTGACTGAATTCAGTCTTGACATAATCTTACTTATTTTTGCTTTACCCACTGTAGAAGTTTCCTAGGGCTGCCACAAATTGGGTGGTTTTAAATACAGTTCTGGAAGCTAGAATTCAGTCCTCAAGGTGTCAGCAGGGCCCTGCTCCCCCTGAAAGCTCCAGGGAAGGGCCATTCCTTGCCTCTTCCAACTTCTGGCAACCCAGCGTTCCTTAGCTTTGGTAGCCTAACTCCAGGCTCTGCCTGCATCTTCACATGGCTGTCTTCTTCCCTGTGTGTCTGCCTCTTCTCTTCTTATACAGACACCAGTCACTGGATTTAGGGGCCACCCTGACTCCAGTATGATTTCATTTCCCAATTCTTAATTACATCTGCAAAGACCTATTTCCAAGTAAGGTCACATTCTGAGATTCCAGGTAGATGTGAATTTGGGGGGATGCTATTCAACCCACTACCCCCACTCTCCTCTATTTCCATGATCACCTTAAAAAAATTTTATTCCCTTTTTTACAACAGCCCCCTCAAACTTCCTCTGCACTGTAATCCTCTTTAAAGTCTTCTCCCAGGAACATCCTCCTGAGGTTATGACTGTGCTTATGGCACAGTTAAAAAAATCATCAGGTCATCCCCTGACCTGCTATTTCCCCACCCTGCTCCCCGCAGTCCCTATGATTTATGTAGGGGTGAGGAGGGAAAATCATGAACAATGATTACAGTTTTGAACCAGAAGAAAGCAGAGGAGCAGCCCCGAGGAGAGGCAGATGGTGCCGATGGGCTCCCCTTCAGACAAGATGCTCTCCAGACCAGATGTGTCTTTAATCAGGAAGAGATGATTTTCTCTTGATTCCTCTACCTGCTTCCCTACATTTGCAGGATCCTCCACTGAAAGATCTTCTCACCCAGGAAACCTTTCCTACTGTGCTCTTGGTGCCACTAAGTGGCATCCTGCAGCCACCACCTACGGGAGCTACACTGTGCAAGGGGGGCCATGATTCCAGCTTGGTGGAGACCCCCCAAAAAGCTGCCCTTTCTCTTTGTCAAGGAATCTCCAGCTCCTCTCCTTAGGTTCAGCTCCTCCTCAAGGTGAAACACAAAGGCCCTTTCCTTCCCTGCTGGGGTAGGTGTGTGTAAGTCTTCTTAGACACTTAGCAATACACCATAATGCCTTCCTGACGTGAGCTGGAGAAAAGAGATGTTCAAGATCCATTTGCCTTTTTGGTTCATTTTTTTTGTGATGTTTTTAATGAATGTACCACTACTTTAACCAGAGTAAAAAGTACAAAGTGTGAGCAAAGAATTACCCTTTTCTTTTGTTAAGGAACTAACAAATATATTGCTAAATAATGCCATAGATTATATATATTCTAAGCCTGTTTTTAATCTTCATTTTATTGAGATATATTCACATACCACGCAGTCATACAAAACAAATCGTACATTCGATTGTTCACAGTACCATTACATAGTTGTACATTCATCACCTAAATCAATCCCTGACACCTTCATTAGCACCCACATATCTTATCATGTGTTAGGAAAGGGAGAGAGCTGAGTCAAGATTTGTGATCCTCCCTCTTTGAGCCTCAGGTTCCTCCTTGGTCCAATGGGGATGATGATAATAACTTCACATGAGCTAGTAATGCTGCAGAAGAGAAAAAGGAAAGACCACCTGCATTTAGGAGGAAAAGGCTCATGGGAACACCTTCAGGACGTGAGCATAGAACCGGGAGGAAGCACGGAGAGAAGCCGCCGGCCCCCTCGGTGCAGCGATGTGCTCAGGGCAGATGAGGATGCTAACTTGTACGAGGCGCAAGGCAAATATTCACGAGTGAATATTTGTAATGTGTTTGGAGCTGTGTCTGGTACACTGCAGGCACCATCCATGCCAGCAACTTCCAGGACTATTATTGTTGCCATTGTGGTTTTCTTGTTGTAACCAACAGAAGCTCCTCTTTTGCAGCTAAAGCATCCCTGGGCTCCCAGGGCTCCTAGACTCCTTGTCCAATGCTTCCTACCTCGACTGCTCTGTTCCCCCATTCCTCCAGGCCTCCAGCCCTGAGCTGTAGGTCTTCTCCCTGTAGGGGAGGCAGAACTGTTCCTCAGCAAGGAGAATGGCAGCTCCAGGGTGGAAAGTGAAGAAGGCAGGAGAGGTGGCTGGCTAGCTCCATTGGGGATGCATTGATTCAAGGAAAAAACAGGATCTCCAAGTTGAGATAGTCCAAACATCATATGTAAATCTGGAGCCCCAGGGGTACCCTGGCAGAGAGGTTGCTGGGGGTTCAACCATGCACACAGATTGGCTCCTGGAGACAATGTGGTAAACTGAGGACCATGCTTCAAGGTGTCTGGAACCTCACTGAGGGGACAAGGGGAGTCCTTGAAGGAGAAACAGGAGCCACAGACGTGATAACGATCCCCCACATGCCCTCTTCCTTGAAAAGTTCTCTCTAGGGATGAGATCCTTTCCCTGAGCGCTCCACTGGCCTCAGCCTTGGCCTTGTGCCTCATACCAGTTAGCATCCTCATCAGCCCTGAGCACATCGCTGCACTGACGGGGCAGGCGGCTTCTCTCCAAGCTTCCTTCCTGTTCCATGCTCACTTCCTGAAGGTGTTCCCATGAGCCTCTTCCTCCTCATCGCAGGCGGTCTTTCCTTTTTCTCTTCTGCAGCATTACTAGCTCAATTTCAGCATTTCAGGCCTAGCTGGGAAGGACATTGGGCATTAAGTAATACAGGGGGCTCCCAGCCCTCTCACAGAAAGGTTACAATAGAACGGCAAGGATGGGGAAGGAAGGAAAGATTCTGGAACTACCCTAAGAAACAAAATTCCAATGCGAGGTTGTGATTCATTGAACGAAATTCTGGACTGAAGAATCCATTTTCCTGCTAAAGCTAAGATTCTTGCTCAGACTTTGGGAGACCCAGTTTGCATTTAAATGTACTCAAATCTTGCTCAGGGATGATTGAAAGATCTCAGCAGGAAGTCAAGCTGAGTCACACTAGACTTCCTGTTCCACTCCCACCACTTCCTAGTTGTACAATATTGGGACATTTTTCAACTTTTCTGAGCCTGTTTCTCTAGTTATGAAAGGGGATAATCCTCACCTCACAAGGGTCTAAGAAAATCTGCCATGATAATGCTATGTGATGTTAATTAGCACAGTATACCACAGACATAGCAGGCACCCAATATCCAGGATCATTGTGTACAGCTGCACAGGTTGTGCACTGTGCAACCCTGGGGATGCCATTCACACAGTATTTTGGTTTGCTAAAGCTGACAAAATGCAATATACTAGAATTAGGTTGGCTTTTACAATGGGGATTTATTAATTTACAATTTACAGTTCTTAGGCTGTGAAAATGTCCAACTCAAGGCATCCTCAGGATGATATCTGGACTCTGGAGATAGGCTGCTGGCATCCAGGACACCCCTGTCACATGGAAAGGCATGTGGCTGGTGTCTGCTGGTCCTTCGCTCATGGATTTCACTGCTTTTAGTCTCTGGTTCCAGGGGCCTCCTCTCTAAGCTTCTGTGGGTCCTCTCTTAGCTCCTCTGGGGCTTTTCTCTATGAGCTTCTCTTCATTTCCTCTCTCTACCTCTGCATGTGTTTTATCCTCTTATGAAGGACCCCAGTAAGCTGATTATGCCGGTTTGAACACATTATGTCCCTCCAAAAGCCATGTTTTAATGCAATATTGTAGGATATTTGGATTAGGTTGTTTCCTTGGAGATGTGACCCGTCCAACTGTAGGTGAAATATTTTGATTAGATATTTCCATGGTAGTGTGGCCCTGCCCATTCAGGGTGGATCTTAATTAGATCACTGGAGTCCTTTAAGAGGAGCCAGAGTCAACAGAGAAGCTGGGAGTTGTGGACAGAAGGATACTAAGCCAAGAGATGAAATCCAGTGTTTGCCCTGGAGAAGCACAGATGCCAGCCACGTGCCTTCCCAGCTGACAGAGGTGTTCCAGATGTCATCGACCTTTCTTCAGTGAAGGTATCTTCTGGTTGATGCCTTAGTTTGAACACTTTTATGGCCTTAGGACTTTAAATTTGTAACCAAATAAACCCCCTTTATAAAAGCCAATCCATTTCTGGTATTTTACATTCTGGCAGCATTAGCAAACCGGAACACAGATTAAGACCCACCTTGAATGATGTGTGTCACATCTCAATTAAAATAACCTACCAAAAGTTCCCGCCTACACAATGTCTGCACCCACAGGAATGGATTAAAAGAACATGGCCTTTTAACAGCTTCAAACCAGCACACGTGGTCTCTGCATAACCACATGAGGTGCCTCCACTTCCTAACGTCACCTCCCTTCTTTTCCTTTCTGGTGAGAATCGATAAAAGATACAGTGAAAAGATTACAGAGAACAGCCAAGGCCACTTTATAACTCTTCAACCAGCTGGATATTGGAACAATGAGTGAATCTTTTCTGCTTCTTTTACGTGACAAAAGGGAGCCCCTTTTATCGAATATTTCCTATGCACTAGGCATTTTAGACCCACAATAGGTGTTTCTGTCCCATTTCTGTAGATCACAGCTCCTTACCCTCTGTGGCCCCGCTGTCCTCACCCTTGAGTGAAAACAAAGATGTTTCTATCCAAGGCTTCAAGGCCCCTTTTCTTAAATCCGGTGCATGTGCCGCTCCCTTCCCCCTGCCCTCACACCATGCCCCCCACGCTGTGCTCAGTCTATCAGTCCTCAGGGGACAGCCCTTCAGTTTGGTGATAAGAAAGTCTGGGGGTCACTGAGGTGTCCCCAGCTGTAGCTCTCAGCCTCAGGGCAGCTGCAGAATTCAGCTGAGGTTATGTTTCCAGAGCTGCTGCATCTCTTATGGGTCTAGCCCTCTGCAGTTTGCTCCACGTTTATGCCTCAAGCTTTTCTGCTGTCAGAACCTTCCTTTTGGATATAGTCCAATGTGTGAAAGCTGTAAAGTAAATAATACATTTTGGAAGAAGGATTCTGTTGTCTGAGAGATAAAGATAAACTATGAAATTTATACTTGGACCTGCCTTTTAGGCATAGAAAAATATTAATATTTTTCTTTCATTTTATATACCTTCTTCAAAAGCAAATATACTGTTAGCATGCCATCGGCTTTCCATCTTTGTCTCAATTGTGATGCATTCATAAGACCAATATTTCTGACCATTAATATCAGATCTTTAGTTTCCCACTTCCATTAATTTAAAAATGTGATAAATTGCATAAGTACTGATGTAGAAAGATAAGGAGGGCACCAAACCCAACTGGTGGTTGGCAGATAGTGTCACCGTGCAATAGCCCCAAAGGTTTCCTTGCCAGCTGACTCCAGTGATGCCAATTTGGAGTTTGAAAGTCAAATGTCTCAAAGGTGAGGGCTGCACACACTGATAATCCACCAAACTGGGAGACCAACACAGCCAACTGCTGCACGCACACTCCAAGACCCTTAGATGGAGTGAGAAGTGGACAATAAGGGCCTCGGGAGTGATAAATGGACAGTGATGTCCCTGCTTCATCCAATCTTTGCATCTATAGTCTCTCTAATGAAGGTACAGAAATTTGGAAGTCCAGGAGGCTGTGACCAGGTAGTGCCAGGGATTCTTGGCCCCAGGTCTTCACCCACCACTAGAAAACTCTGCTTGGCATCTTATCTACCAGGCTCTGTACTAAATTCCTTGAACGAATTCATAGTTAAGAAATTCATAGTCATCCAATCTCTTCCCTTCTGCTCTCACTCTTAAAATTTCCTGCTAAGGAGATGGGACTTTACGCAGAAGGCAAGGTGGAGCCACTGGCAGGATTTAAGGAGGGGAAGGAAAAGATTGTTTTGAAAGGATAATTCTGGGAGCCCCATGCAGCCACAGTTAGGTAAAGATGCTGGGGTTGAGAAGGGATACTGTATTTGATGCAGAACGAAGTTTCATTTCAGCCTCCATTCAGGAATTATGTACCCCAGAAAAACATGCTTTTGGTTTTATTCCATTCCTGTGGCTATAAATTATACATTGAAAATAGGACCACTTCAGATGTTACTTCAGTTAAAGTATGGCCCAATTGAGTCAGATTGGGTTTTAATCCAATTTACTGGAGTCCTTTATAATCAGAGTAAAAGTCAGATGGAGAGAGAAGCCACAGGAAGAAACCAGAAACTGGAAGTCAGTGGAACCCGAAAAAGAAAGATGATGATATTGCCATGTGCTTTGTCCTGTACTTTGCCATGCAACAGAAAAGCCAAGGGACCCTAAAGACTGCAGCCGACCAGAAGATACTGACCCCAGCAGGAAGCAAGTCTGCTAACCTCTGACTCCAAGAGCCAATAATTCCTGTTGTAAAGCCAACCCCTTACATGGTACTTGTTTTAGCAGCTGGGAAACTAAACCACTTCTCAAGGAGTGAATTTTGTCTCCTCTCACATCAATCACTGAGGTAGAATTACCCAGCGGTGGACACACATGACATATTTTCTGTTGCTGAGTTAAGACACTTAGTAGAGGACTGAAGCCACAGTGAATGATATAGTTTTCTCTTTTTATCAACCCCTTTACACCAATGTTATCCGAATTCTATCCCCGCCCCATCCATGTCACCATGTCAGCCATAATCTTCTCCTGAGACTCTCCTGTTAATGATGTCTGACCCAGCAGAATCAGAGGAATAAACAGTAGAGGAACTTGAATATGCTTTTTTTCACAAAAAATCTGTCTCTCTCTCTCCCTTGAGTGGGGTGGAGCAGAAGGCAGCAGAGTGCAGTGGAAATGGCTCTGGACATGAAGTCCAAAAATTTCCCCTGTTCTGTCTCTTCCTGAACATGTGACCTGGGGGTAGAGCCTCCATTTGACCTCCTGTAAAGGGGGATCAGGTCTCCCCGCCGCCCATCCCTTCAGCTCCGAGACTCTATGACTGCAATGGGCTCACTGTCCTAGTTGCTGGGGATACGACAGAAACAAGAATGACACTCCTTGCTTCATGCCAGGCCGACTTCCTCTGGGTTGATTCGACTTGATTATTCAAATGAGTTTCAGCTGCTTCTGGAAGAAGACAAGCATCCTCCTAGGACACTTTGATGATTCTCCAGAAGTCTTAGATGCAGGGAGCAGATGTGCTAATTAATTAGAAGCAGAGAAAGAGGCTCTTTTCTGTGGGCAGCTGCCAAATGTCTAACTGCACAAGACAGGCGGGGCCCCCCAGAGCCTCTTCTAGCCTGACTTTGTGTAACTGTAAAGTAGCCGATGAATGTGGTGGAGCCAGTCACAGGGTTTGAACAAAGGAAAGGTATCCAGCTCCAGCAGGAAAGGAATGAATGGCCTGGAAGGAGCTCTGCTCACACTGAGCTCTAGCAGGGAAGGATGGAGTCTGAAACATGGCTTTGCTTAGCCTCCTATCCGGAAAGTTATCAGACATCCACTGTGGAATATTATATAGCCACTAAAATAGTGAAAGAGATGTGCACATATTTATACAGAAAAATCCTTACAGCATGCTTGAAATAAAAAGCTGGTTATAAAACAGTACATAAAATAAAAATCTCATTTTAATTGTATACTGATGTATAAAATAGTTAATATTGATTGAACACTTACCATGTGCCTGGCACTGGTTTCAGACTTTACACATATTATCACATTTGATGCCCCTGAAACACTGTAAGAAGGTAGTGTTTCTATCCTCATCACACAGAAGAGAAAACTAAATGAAATCAAGTTTAAGTAAATTTTCCAGATCATGCAGTCAATAAGTGATGCAGTTAGCCTTTAAACCCAGAAATTCTGATTCTAAACCACCACCCCTGATTCTAAACCACCACCCCAAACCCCTTCTCTTAGCCAACACTGTAGACACCTCTGGAAAGTTTTAAGCAGGATATTAATAGCAGTAAGTTCTTGGAATGTGTCATTTTCTTCTTTTTATTTATCTGTAATATATGCATTATAAAATAACATACATATATAAAATAATCATATGATAAATAGCTTACATAGGAAAAGTAGGTAATTGGAGGTATTTGTAAGAAGAATACAACCTGAGAAAGACTTTTACACATTTTTATTTCCATCCATGGAGTTTTCTGACACATTTCATGGGCCACTTTGTAGCACTTTTCATCGGCCTGTAATCTTTTTAAATACTCCAAAGTCTAACTGTTTAGTTGCTTAATGAAAAAGATTCCCTTTGAGCTTCTCTAACAAGCCCAATAATGCCTTTCAAAAAGAGCTGAGCAACCAGTTAAATGGAATTATATAGGCATGACTATTCGCAGTTATAAGTCAATTGTGATATTCTCAGACTTCATAATTGGTTGTGCTTTTTCTGACTGTGGGGGTAAATGATCATCTCATACTTCTCCATTTGTCAGCACCAAAGAAAATCATTGTAAACCTTTGCTTCTTGATATATATTATGTTGTGATTTGTTGGAACATAACACACTTGCAAATGCTGAACAGACACTTTTATAAAAGGTCATGCTGACCATCAGAAAATTAGCCAGTATATATAACTCCATTCATCTTAGCAGTTCAATTAATCTTCCAATTTCAGGGCTTTTGAGTGGGGGTGGAGGGCAGCAAAATCAATATGATGCTGAGAGCACAGTCTGCAGATTTGAAGCGGCACAGGTTTCCTTACTATCAGAGCAAAGCCAGTAATGAATGTACAAGTGCTGTGCTTCACAGAATGCTGTCATTTGGAGAGTTCCCGTATCTTCAGAATCTCAAAGTCCATTAACTATTAGCTATTTAACTCTTTTTGGGCTTAGATCTGGGGGTCTTGGTGTTATCCTCATGCAGGTTACAGTCAAAGAAGAAGAGGTCCCATTCCTTAGTTCATAACCTTAGCTCATTTATCTATAAAGTTTATTGCCAGAGAGAAAGAATTCTTGCAAGTCCTTAAAAATGATTTGGGACATGAAAACATCAGGTTCTCAGTATTACTGCTGTCTCAACAACTTCTTAATGCTGGTGGATATGGGGTATCTGCTGGGTCCCCCCAGGAGGAAACTGCCTGATAATGACTATTATCCTCATAGCTCACTGTAGCAGTCATCCCAGCCCACCTGGAACTGGCAGGTGTATGTGTGGCTCATAGCTTTAATGACAGCAATGTGAGCTGTCATAATGAAGTCCTGCTACCAGCCACAGGTGCCAATACATGCCATTAAGCTCTGTATATCTGTTGCCTCAATAACCACCCCCATCACCGTCGGAGCAGATCCCTTATCACCCCCCTTTGCTCAGGAGGAAATGGAGCTCCACGCAGGGAAGTCACTGGCCAGAATTTGCAAAAGCTTCTGGGGAGGGGCAGAGCTGAGGCTGTAACCAGGCCTGCTCAATGCCAAAGCCCCTGTGGGTAAAGTCTCCATCCCTCGTTGTCTCTGCACAGCCCACTTTCAATATGGAAGGCAGACACCCAGGTAGGGTAAACTTAGTACGACTGGGGGCAGGAGAATAGGAGGAGCCAACATAGCTGCAAACCTAGGCAGTTTATTTCCTATTTATTGTCCCACACCCCCACTCTCCCCACCTCCACCCACCCCCCCGATTCTGCCCTCCTACAGTGCTGGGGAGAAGCTGTGGACAGAAGGTCACACTCAGCCTTCACGGAAGATCCTGCTACCCTCTGTAGGAGGGGAGCTCCAAGCAAAACGAACACCGTTGTTTCAAAAATCAACCACCAATGCCCTCTTATTCCTGCAAAAAAACCTTTGTTTTCAGAAATACATTTTAGATTTCAAATAGACAATGAACCTCATCAGTCAACCCACGTCTGCCTCCTCATCTCATCAACTATTCAAAAAGGGTCGGACAAACCCAGGGTCTGGTTAGAGAAGCCCAGTGGGAGTTCCTGGCCAGGATGAAATGAGTCTGAATAAAAGGGCTAAACCACATGCATGCCCGGGGGTTTTCCCAGATAGGGGGAAGGGGATTGAGCCCTAAGGAAGGGGCACATCAGGATGAGCCCCCATATCTGCTGATGCTCTTTCGAAGCCCAAATCCTCCCTTCTCAAACATGAACTTTGCATTCAAACAGTGAGTCGCAGCTTCGCCAGCGCTGGGCTTTGCCATTCAGGACCCAAACTTTACAAATCCTGGTCTTCAGGCTGAAAGATCTCTGCCTCTGGATTGTGCTGTCTTTCCAATTTCCTTTTGCCATTGGTTGCTCTAGCAACCACCATTAGATCTGACTGTCCAGGATCACAGATTCACTCCATCTCAATGCCCCCTCGCTGCAATTCAGTTGATTTGAATTTACAAACATTAATCAACAGCTGCTATGTGCTAGATATTATGGTACATTCTGAAGGATCAAAGTGGACGACTCTCTGCTCTGCTTCTTACAAGGCAGAGGACCCTGACTACATTCTGTAATTACTCTCCTCCTCTCCTATAAAATGGGGTGTTCAGGTTTGCTAGAGCTGCCATTATGCAAAATACCAAAAATGGATTAGCTTTTATAAGGGGATTTGTTAGGTTACAAATTTACAGTTCTAAGGCCATAAAAGTGTCCAGACTAAGGCATCAAGAAGAGGATAACTTCACTGAAGAATGCCCCATGGCGTCCGGAACACCTCTGTCAGCTGGGAAGTCACATGGTTGGCGTCTGCTGGTCCTTTGCTCCCAGGTTGTGTTTCAAAATGGCTTTCTCTGAAATGTCTCTGGGCTTCTGTCTTAGCTCCTCTCAGCCCCTGTGCATCCTTGCTTTCTCCCAGGGCATTTCTCTCTAAGCATCTGGGGGTCCTCTCAGCTTCTCCGGGGCAAACTCGGGGCTTCATCTCTTAGGTTAGCATCTCCAAGTGTCTCCAAGTGTTAACACCTGTGTTGGCTGCAGACTCTCTTAAACACTTGAGTGAACTAATCAAGACCCCCTGACTGGGTGGGGTTCACACCTCCAAGGAAATAACCCAAAAGTGTCACCCACAGTTGGGTGAGTCACATCTCCATGGAAACACTCAATCAAAATGTTTCCATCCAACAAGATTGGATTAAATGATTCTGGGGTCCATAACAGTTTCAAACTGGCACATGGGATAACATTTCCTGCCCTGCTGGACTCTTGGAGTATTGTGATCATTAAATACACTGATGCCCCAAGCTTGACTAGCAGCAAGTTGGGGCTCTCACAGGTGGACTTAAGATGGAAGGAAATGGTCCCCATTAAACAGTCACCTTCAGCCAAGGCACAGCTGCAGGTGTGTGAAGGGTATGTCTGGAGAATGTGCAATTGCAGCTGTTGGTGTGTGGGCAAAGATTGAAGGAGATGAGAGAAGAGGTTAGAAAGGTAAGTGAAGGGTTCCCTGGCAACTTTGCATATATCCATATATAAAGTGGTTTGAACTGGCTAATCTGAGTCTTGGTGGAACACCTGTGATCTTCCCGGAACATGACTCGATGGAGGCTTTTGGGAATTTCTCTGAGGTCATCTCCCACTCAACTTCCCTGTCTCTTCTGGAAGAGTGTCACAAGACTGTTTCTCATCAATTCCAGGTTCTGATAAGGTATGGGGCTTTCTGCCCTCAAATTAGAGCTGCAAATATAAAAACACTTAACTGTAGTCTGTGACAGGGTATCTCACAACTCACTTTGCAGTTGGTCATCTAGCCCCTTTGATTCCAGCATCTTCCATTTGGTGCGTAGAAAAAGAACTACCAGGAGCTGGAACCTCTGGCTTATTCTTCTTTTTTGCTGCCTTTGCAAGTAATAGATTCTCTAAATATAAGAGTGGTTGATTGCACTTTTACCAGCCTAGCTGGTCAGTCCTTGGCCCTGCCTTGTCTTTCATGCTGTGCTTGACAGCAAGTAGGAGTCAAATGATAGAAGTGGAATGAATGCTCTGGCAGGAACTTTTTTTTTTTTAGGTTTTGGAGCCACAGCATCCTCTGAGGTTCTGACCTTTGGCCTGTTCTTACTTTCACAGCAAATACCAGTCTGGTATGACTGTACTCTGAAACCTAGCCCTAGCCTATATCATCTGTTGGTTGACCTGACCTCTAGGACCAGTGAGAAATGAGCACTCAACAGAATTATTTAAATGGCCAGAAAATCTCTATTGTTATTCAATCGGCATTTCATCAAAAGCAAGTTTGTTCATTCGACTGGATAATTTCCATGAAGGTGTTACCCCGCCCATTCAGGGTGGGTGTTAATTGGATCACTGGAGTCATATAAAGGAGTTCACAGACGGAAGGACCTGAGAGCAACTGAAAGTGACATTTTGAAGAGGAGCTGCAGCTAAGAGAGGACAAAACACCCCAAGAGCAACATTTTGGAGAACACCATTTTGAAAGGCAACCTGGGAGCAAGTGGACACCAGCCACATGCCTTCCGAGCTAACAGAAATTTTCCAGACGCCAATGGCCATCCTTCAGTGAAGGTACTCTATTGTTGATGCCTTATCTTGGACACTTTATGTCCTTAAGACTGTAAATTTGTAACCAAATAAACCCCCTTTTATAAAAGCCAAAAAATAAAAAAATAAAAAAGTTTGTTGAATTTTCATCCAAAAATGAAGTTTTTTATAAATTCAATGTGTAAATATATTGTATCCAAGTATTATATACAAGGGCAAGAAATCAAAAAGTGTTTAAGAATACAACAATAGGGAATCACATAAGGACATTATGGTACATACATTAAAATACGACTATTAAAAATGATATTGAGCTATGGTTAAAATATGATGGTCAACAACCATGAAGAGACAGATTTTACCCCACTTGTGAGTCATCAGGCCTGCCAGTTTCATGGATGCTGGCAGAAGACACAAGCTCCTGGGTCAGAGACAAAGGACTTCATTACTCACAGCAATAGCAGTACCCAGAATGTCAGCATTTTTTTTTTTTTTTTGTATCAGTTCTTTAAGTCCCATTTTCTACAAGGCAACATGAAGAGGGCAGGTGACACCTGCACTTGCAGTGGGTTGCATTAAAGGAGAGTAACCCTGAGCTCAGGGAACCTGAAGCTTTTACAATGGACAAAAAAAGCACATCTGCTCTTTGCTTCGGAGGGAGACACTATCCCTATCTTCCAAGGCTGTTTACTTATGTTACTTAAGAAATAAAAATAAAAAATTAAAGGTTCAGAGGGAGTGGGAGGGAGGGATGAATAGGTGGCACTCAGGGCATTTTAGGGCAGTGAAACCTCTGTATGATACTGTATTGTTGGACTCACAATAGTCTGCATTTGTCAAAACCCCTAGGTCTGCGCATGCAAAGGGGGAGCCCTAATGTAAACTATGGACTTTAGTTATTAAATATATATATCAATGTTGGGTCAACATGCCAATGTAACAAACATACCACACTAATGCAAGGAGTTAATAGGGGACTCTGTGTGTGTGTGTGTGTGTGTGTGTGTGTGTGTGTGTGTGTGTGTGTCTGGGGTGGGAGTAATATGGGATCTCTAAATTTTCTGTGCAATTTTGCTATAAACCTAAAATTTCCCTAAAAATAAAATGTACTGTTTAAAAAAATGGCTGAGGGAGCCCTTGGAATCACCCTGCTGACTTCTGCACTGACATGTAGAACAGGCTGTTCACACCCTAGAGGAGATGAGTACACACTCAGCATTTATACGAAAGATCTGCGTTTTGACACCACAGCTATAGAGTGGTTGATAAGAGCACACATCCCTAAACAATGCAAAACATGCTCGTATCAAAGCTGCCTGAGAATTTTTGTTTTTCACGACACCATGCTACTTCCCTGCTTGCCTGAGTAGCAAGGGTAAAGCAAGTATGTCAAAGGCCTCCCTCACTCTTACTCATTTTTACCAAATAAGGCAGAAGTGTTTAGAGTCTTTTTCATATTTATGTGGGCTGCAGAGCATAAATCTGAACAGATTCTCCAAAACAAGTTTTGTTTTTTGGCTTGCATTTGCTCCCTAGGACTGTACTATGTATTGCTTTATACAAATCTTTATTGTCTTTATGATTAGTCCACATCACAAACTTTTGTTTGGTTCAATGTTTTGGGTACTCACACACTCACACACACATGCACACACATAATTCCTCACCTATAAATAGGGATGATAATATTTACTTTGCAAGTTTTGGTTAAAATTAAAGAATATAGGTAAAGCCCTCTAGAATAATGCCTGGCACACAGTTGCTACTCAAGCTCCAAGTTTTCTACGATAAGTATTCAGTATTTTATAACTGACAAAAATAAAAATAAGCTTTGACTTTAAAATGTCTTCTTATTCCACAATTGACAGTTCAATGAATTCTCCACCTATTAGTGTGTGTATGTATACGTGTGTTACTTAAAAGCATAAATAGATAGCAACTATTAAAAAATATGCAAAGAGCTATCAAACTTACCAAGAAAATACTTTTATAAGGTGAGTATTTTCATATCAGTATTTCATCTTACGATAGTGACTTGCATAAATTGATGATTTTCTTTTCATTGATTGCTTGGGCTCAACCAGCACTTAATTAACTTAACCCATCATAGACTCGAAGCAGCAGCATTAGGAGGGGTATCATTTGCCTGCAGTTCTCTCATAGTTTTGTTATTTTTGGTTGCAAATATAAGAAACACACTTCAAACTAGCTTAAGCCCAGAATGAAATCTCCTGGAAGGGTGCACAAGTGTCTTCTGACATCAAAGGCTAAAACAAACAAGCAAACAAACAAACAAAAAACAGACAAACCAGATTGCAGGAAAGGCAGGAACCAAGTAGGAATCTCTTTAGTTAGGGTTTGTGTGCTTTCCTTCTAGAGCATTGACACCCACATTTCACAGCTTTATTTTCCCATTCATGGTGTCTTCAATTCCAATTCCAGAATGAGAGAGAGAAGATGATTGTGCTGGTTTTGATCAGGCGTCCACACCTGCTCCAATAACCTATGACCAGGAAAGGTAGGTGTGTGTGTGTGTGTGTGTGTGGTACAGGGTAGAGTGGTGGAGAGGGGTGTTTCTTGTGGCCAGGCTGACATTCAGCAATGTTTTCTCCACACATGGTTTTGCTCCACAGAAATGGAAACTTCCATTCTTTTTACATTTTCATAATATTGCTCCAAGATCACTTCCCCTTTCTGGGTTTTAATACCCTAAAATCAGTAAAATGAAGTCATGTAGATGATACATAAACTCCCTTTGAACAATTCACACAAATAATTTTCAACTCAGTACTTGGAAAGTTGTCCAAGTAGATAGCTCAGCTGGCCCAGGGTGGGTGCCACGTTCTACTTGGAAATGCCCACTGGCCTTTGTACATAATGGGACTGTCAAGAATGAATCATCACCCCTTTAGCAGAACAGTGCTGACCTGTGACATCAACTTCATAGGTTTTTACCTCTTCGGGAAGTGAATTTTCTTCCTACCTGCATAGTTCATTAATATTTGCAAACCGAGTGCATAAGATTGCCCATGCCAGGAAACTCTGCAGCAGTGCAGAAGGCTCAGTGCTCATCACCACATACACCGTGCTGGAGGAATCTGGGACTTAGCCCCAGACTGGGATAAGGGACCTGGGCATTAGCACTGGGTCTGCCTTTGCTGCCTGTGGAAACTTGGTCAAATAGCATCAACTGCCAGGACTTTTATTTGCTATCTATAAAACGGGATCAGAATCCTCATTTTACCCAAGGAGTTTTGAGAAGGCAGATGGGATAAAGTGTGTGAAGGTACTTTGGACATTGTAAAGCTCTATGCAAATGTGGAGCATACACTACCCATTATTAAAATCTGCCAACCCATATCCCTTGGGTGTGTTAAACCACGTACATCCATGTTTCCAATCAACCAGAAATCCTACTTCCGTGGGGCTGTGTGGCAGAGTAACAAAATCTGTAATTATTTTATTTGAACTATTTCTTTCATTTTTGAAACTGTGACATCTTCAGAGAAAATACTCTGTGATATTCACAGCTGCATCCCATGAGAATAATTAGGAGACTATCATAGGCAAAGTTATATATAAAATATCCCCAGGAGATTCATATTTTCCACTGAACCATTAGATGAAGATGAGAGAGACTTTCTCCACTCCCACCCCCGGCCTCATTCCCCAAAAGGCACAAAATCCTTGTGGTACTATCAGGGTTGCTAATATTTTGCCACAAGTATAAACATTACTTAATTACCCCAGGCCTTAAGATTTAATGTTTACACATTTAAGACCACCACAAATGATAGATGTCATTCAGAAAACGTAAATACTTTTCCCTGCAAAAACTATAAAAGGCCCCTTCTACACTGAAGATAATCCAACCCTCCTGACCCTCAAAGAAAATTTAACATTTCTGGCCATGGGCATAGGGTGTATCCATTAGTGGCTCACCCAACTGTACAGGACCAGCCCATCTCAAACCACATCCGAGTGACCACATTTTCCCTAACTTAATAATCCACATTAGCTGACAGGTGAAATATCAAAGATAGGATAGTTGACAACATCAAAGCCATACAGGGGTGAAGGAGAAAGACTGTAGAGGTTATTTGTTTAGAGGCAAAGTGGCCAGTGGTGATTCTGGAGAGGCTACTCTAACCTTGGCAGAGTGGCAGAGGGAAGAAGTCAGAATGCAAGGATTTAAAAAGCAGGTTTGGTTGCCGAGGAGCTGGAAGCAAAGCTATCCATCTGCTGGACAGAGGTTAGCAATGAAAGAAAGGAGAGAAATGGAACAATGCCTCAAAGGAGGTGATGCATTTATTTTTTTATTTACTTAAAGCCAAAATATGTCACTGTTTTAAGGCCAAGGGGATGGAGCTAATGACATACACCAGTTATTAGTTGTGTAACTTTGGACGAGTCACTTAACTTCTCCAAGCCTCAAAGTCCTCTTTTGTAAATAGGGGTGTTCCGGTTTGCTAATGCTGCCACTACGTAAAATACCAGAAATGGATTGGCTTTTATAAAGGGGGTTTATTTGGTTACAAGTTACAGTCTGAAGGCCATTAAGTGTCCACGGTAAGGCATCAACAATCGGGTACCTTCAATGAAGGATGGCAGACAGCATCCAAAAACCTCTGTTAGCTGGGAAGGCATGTGGCTGGTGTTTGCTTACTCCCAGGCTGTGTTTCAATATGGTGTTCTCCAAAATGTCAGTGTCAGCTTCCAACAGCCATCTTCAAAATGTGTCTCAGCTGCAGCTCCTCTCCGAAATGGCACTCTCAGTTGCTCTGCTCCTTCTGTCTGTGACCTCCTTTATACGACTCCAGTGATCCAAGTAACACCCACCCTGAATGGGCAGGGTAACACCTCCATGGAAATTATCCAATCAAACGTTTCACTCACAGCTGATTGAGTCACATCTCCACGGAAACACTCAATCAAAGGATTCCAATCTTATCAACACTAATACTAATACTTCTGTCCCCACAAGATTGCATCAAAGATAATGGCATTTTGGGGGACATAATACCTCCAAACCGGCACAAGGGGCAACAATAGCATGCATTTTACTGGGATATTGTGACAATTTAGTGAGGTAGTTCATGGAATGCTTTGCTTCACAAAGCATTTGACATCCATTAACTGATCAACAAATAAGGTACTGATTAATAAAGAGGAGGAGGATGAAGGGGGAGAAAAAAGAGGAGGGTAAAGCAGTGGCAGAGAAGGAAAGAGAAGGAGGGCATAATGATGATATTGGACAAGGTAGAAAGGAACCCTATGGAACCAGAGGAAGAAAGGATGGATGGATAAGCAGAGACAGAAGAGACAGGGGGTGGGGGTGGGGGCTCCCTGACCAAGAAGAGGGTAGGAGGGGAAGCTCTTGGTGGGCTTCTCGAATTTCCTCAACAAAGCACACTTGGTTATCTTTGAGCCAAAACAAGGTTAAAGATGATTAGGAGAGAGAGAAAAGGGCCCAGGATTGCCACTGTGAAGCACACATTGAGACTCCACAAGAGGTGAACACTGAGATTGTTGCGTAGCCAGGAGAGTCTATTTGGATTAAAAGAAACCCCAGGAACAGGTATCAGGGTGCAGGTGCAGGTGCAGATTGGGCCAGGGCAGAGGTTCAAGGGAGAGAGGACAACTGATGTGGCAGCAAAGACAGTGTCTTTCTGCTGTCTTTCCTTCCATTTGCCTTTGCCTTTTCTTCCTTCTCTCCCTCTGTCCTTCCCATTGCCCTTTCTTTCCTCCTCTTTTAAGGCATTATAAGCAGTAGAAAGAGTTCTCAGTCATTTCTTCTTCAATGCTATTTACCTTCTTGTGAGACTTAAAGAACTGAAGTCTGTTCTCTAGGCTCTTGGAAAACATACTGAGCTCTTCTGAAGAAAATACTGTGTAAGTGAAAATAATAGCACTAATAAACTTGGAAGTCTTACAGGGTTAATGCAATTATATGCAGCCTGGAAATGGATCCCAGAGCCCGAGAAGTTCAGGTGTCAGAAAGAAAAATGTAAATTTAATTGTAAATCTCCCCCAGCCTTGTCTTTGCATGCACTATTTACTCTGTTTTAGGGTTTTCTTGTGACTAGGTTATTAAAATGCAATCATTCTCCCTTTTTAGACCACCTGAAGCAATACTACTTTTCTTAAGCAAAGCATAAAGATGAAAGTTAAAATAGAAAATGTGACTGTACATATCATCTAAAATATCTTTAAGAAAGAAATTTAACTGCTTATTGAAGAAATGCTTAGTGAGAACCCACAATGGGCTAGGTATTGTGCTTTTTAATAGAGATATACGTTTCATGGTTCCTATAATCACGGACATAAAAATCGTTATAAGTAATTTCAATTCTGGACAACATGGCAAATTTACATAAACCATTGTTCCCCACACCAAACCCTACTTTGGGGATCTTAGGGAAAGAAGCAGCAGACATGTGGGTGGGTCCCAACAATTAATACCAAAACTATGACAAACTCACGGGAAGACAGAAGATGACTGAGCCCCTGTGTGGGAGGAAAATATCAGCCTATAGCAGGAGAAGCCCAGGGCCATAGGTGGGGGGCCTGCTTGGGGGGGCTGCCGAGTGTACCTTGGCTCTCCCACCTTTACCTGTGTGGACAATTGACTCTTGTTGCTTTGGTGACAAAGCACCTCACCAGTCCAGCACTGGCCAGAGGCAGTTAGGTGACCTTAGGGCAAATCTGGAGCCCCTCTGGGGTGATAACTAATGCAGGTGGGCTGCCAGCGCCCAAAGATTTCCTCCTCACCAACCCCCACCCCAAAACTGGGAGGGGAAGTCCGTGGAAAAGACCATTCCCAAGGCACTTTGAGGGGAAGCGTCTGGGGGTGGAGGAAGCAAATGGAGTGGTTGACTCCTGGTTGCTCCCAGAGGCTGTCAGCTTGAAGCACGCTCCTCACCCCACCACTCACAGTCTAAGCCTTTGCCTCATGCTCAGCTAGTTGTTCGTCTACAGCAACTGAAAAATCCCAGAGGAACACGCCTAGGCAGGGAGAAATTAGAAGACCTCTACAGAGCGCACACACCCTGAAAGGCAATATACTGCGCAAACTCTACTGGAGAAATTTTAAATAAGCCTAATAACTATCTTCAGAAAGGGAAGGAAGGCTATTTGAAACATGAAGCAAGAACAAACATTTATGACTAGGAAACAATGGGAGGTCCTGGACATGAAAATATAAATGTAGAAATGAAAAACTCAATGGATGAGTTGAATAGCTGAGTGGACACTGCCAAAGAATACATTAGTGAGCTGGAATTTCAGGCTGAGGAATTCTCCCAGAAGGTACCAGAAAGGGTTAAAGAGATGAAGAGAATGAGAAAAAAGTTAAGAGACATGGAAGACAGAAGGAAAAGTGTCAACATCCATTTGTGTTCCAGAAAGGAAACAGTATTCCATACACAAGAAGAAAATGGAGTAGTAATTCAATATGCTCAAAGTGTACAGCTTTGAATTTAGCATTTTGTATCCAGTTAAATTAACATTTAAGTATGATTGTGAGATAAAGGTATTTTCAGATACACAGGGCCCCAAAAATATTTAACACTTCAAGAACCTCTTAGAAGTAAATTTATTCTAGCAAGAAGAGTGATTAATTCAGGAGAGAGAAACGAACTGTTGGACATGTGGGTGAGTAAATTGGTTAGCAAACTTTATTTTTGTTTACATATGCAATGACCTCCTATTATCTCCTCCTGAAAAACCAAAGCATGGCCATGACATGCCAAAACAAGCACTCTCAATGAGACATACCTGGTGGGGGTGGGGGGGCATGAATAAAAATAAAAAGGTAGTTTTCGGTATAGAACAACACTTGATCTATCCAATGAAAGGCAGGAAAGAAAGAAGAAGAAACTGCTTAAGTACAACAAAGAACATGGAATAGTGAAGATATATTTTAATATAAAATTAAAAATATGTCAGTGAATTGAACTCCCCAATCAAAAGACAAATACTATCATGTCAGCTTTAAAAAATAGGATACAGAAATAAGTGGCCTACAGGAGACATATTTATATATATATTATAAAAGGATACAGAAAAATTAGAAATAAAGATATGGTAAAAGAGATACTGGTCAAATAGTAACAACAATGAATCCTTGTAAAACAATTTTCACATCAGACAAAACTGAATTTAAACATCATATGAATCAAAGAGGAAAGTTATTGCAAAAGGAGCCAGGAGTTATCCTGAGTATGGAAAAAAAAAATACACCTTGAAAGTGTATAACTGAATAAAAAAACAGGGGGAAGTGGATAAATCAGGAACTACAGTTGGAGATTGTAAGACAAACTTCTCAATAACTGATAGATCAAGCAGAAAATGCAAAGCAAAGATAGAATATTTGAATATTTTGACTGATAATCTGGGCTATATATAAAACTCTACATTCTTTGTATGCACTCTTGGAACACTGAAAAATATCTTACAGTGAGTCACCAGGAAGCCTTAATAAATTCCCCAAATCAAAATCAATAGTATGTTTTCTGTTTATAATGCAACCAAATTAGAAATGAATAACAAAGCTATAACTAAAAACATGCCATATGTTGGGGGTATGGGGATATCTGTTAAATAGCCATTGGGGGCGGGGCAAGATGGCAGACTGGTGAGCTGTATGTTTTAGTTACTCCTCCAGGAAAGTAGGTAAAAAGCCAGGAACTGCGTGGACTGGACACCACAGAGCAATCTGTCTTTGGGCATACTTCATACAACACCCATGAAAACGTGGAACTGCTGAGATCAGCGAAATCTGTAAGTTTTTGCGGCCAGGGGACCCGCGCCCCTCCCTGCCAGGCTCAGTCCCGGGGGAGGAGGGGCTGTCAGCTCCAGGAAGGAGAAGGGAGAATTGCAGTGGCTGCTCTTATCGGAAACTCATTCTACTGATTCAAACTCCAACCATAGATAGACTGAGACCAGACACCAGAGACTGAGAGCAGCCAGCCCAGCAGAGAGGAGACAGGCATAGAAAAAAAACAACACGAAAAACTCCAAAATAAAAGCAGAGGATTTTTGGAGTTCTGGTGAACACAGAAAGGGGAAGGGCAGAGATCAGGCCTTGAGGCGCATATGCAAATCCCGAAGCAAGGCTGATCTCTCTGCCCTGTGCACCTTTCCTTAATGGCCCTGGTTGCTTTGTCTATTAGCATTTCAATAACCCATTAGATCTCTGAGGAGGGCCGTTTTTTGTTTTTTTTTTTTTTTTAAATCCTTTTTGCTTTTTCTAAAACAATTACTCTAAGAAGCTCAATACAGAAAGCTTCAAAGAATTGAAATTTGGGCACGTCAAGTCAAGAGCAGAACTAAGAGAGCTCTGAGACAAAAGGCAATAATCCAGTGGCTGAGAAAATTCACTAAACAACACAACTTCCCAAGAAAAGGGGGGTGTCCGCTCACAGCCACCATCCTGGTGGACAGGAAACACTCCTGCCCATCACCAGCCCCATAGCCCAGAGCTGCCCCAGACAACCCAGTGTGACAGAAGTGCTTCAAATAACAGGCACACACCAAAAAACTGGGCGTGGACATTAGCCTTCCCTGCAACCTCAGCTGAATGTCCCAGAGCTGGGAAGGGGGAGCAGTGTGAATTAACAGAGCCCCATTCAGCCATCATTTGAGCAGACTGGGAGCCTCCCAACACAGCCCAGCAGCCCAGAACTGCCCTGGGGGGACGGCACTCACCTGTGACATAGCACAGTCATCCCTCAACAGAGGACCCGGGGTGCACAGCCTGGAAGAGGGGCCCACTTGCAAGTCTCAGGAGCCATACGCCAATACCAAAGACTTGTGGGTCAGTGGCAGAGACAAACTGTGGCAGGACTGAACTGAAGGATTAGACTATTGCAGTAGCTTTAAAACTCTAGGATCATCAGGGAGATTTGATTGTTAGGGCCACCCCCCCTCCCCGACTGCCCAGAAACACGCCCCACATACAGGGCAGGCAACACCAACTACACACGCAAGCTTGGTACACCAATTGGACCCCACAAGACTCACTCCCCCACTCACCAAAAAGGCTAAGCAGGGGAGATCTGGCTTGTGGAGAACAGGTGGCTCGTGGACGCCACCTGCTGGTTAGTTAGAGAAAGTCTACTCCACGAAGCTGTAGATCTGATAAATTAGAGATAAGGACTTCAACTAGTCTACAAACCCTAAAAGAACCCTATCAAGTTCAGCAAATGCCACGAGGCCAAAAACAACAGAAAATTATAAAGCATATGAAAAAACCAGACGATATGGATAACCCAAGCCCAAGCACCCAAATCAAAAGACCAGAAGAGACACACCTAGAGCAGCTACTCAAAGAACTAAAGATGAACAATGAGACCCTAGTACGGGATATGAAGGAAATCAAGAAGACCCTAGAAGAGCATAAAGAAGACATTGCAAGACTAAATAAAAAAATGGATGATCTTATGGAAATTAAAGAAACTGTTGACCAAATTAAAAAGATTCTGGACACTCATAGTACAAGACTAGAGGAAGTTGAACAACGAATCAGTGACCTGGAAGATGACAGAATGGAAAATGAAAGCATAAAAGAAAGAATGGGGAAAAAAATTGAAAAACTCGAAATGGACCTCAGGGATATGATAGATAATATGAAACGTCCGAATATAAGACTCATTGGTGTCCCAGAAGGGGAAGAAAAGGGTAAAGGTCTAGGAAGAGTATTCAAAGAAATTGTTGGGGAAAACTTCCCAAATCTTCTAAACAACATAAATACACAAATCATAAATGCTCAGCGAACTCCAAATAGAATAAATCCAAAAAAACCCACTCCGAGACATATACTGATCACACTGTCAAACATAGAAGAGAAGGAGCAAGTTCTGAAAGCAGCAAGAGAAAAGCAATTCACCACATACAAAGGAAACAGCATAAGACTAAGTAGTGACTACTCAGCAGCCACCATGGAGGCGAGAAGGCAGTGGCACGATATATTTAAAATTCTGAGTGAGAGGAATTTCCAGCCAAGAATACTTTATCCAGCAAAGCTCTCCTTCAAATTTGAGGGAGAGCTTAAATTTTTCACAGACAAAGAAATGCTGAGAGAATTTGCTAACAAGAGACCTGCCCTACTGGAGATACTAAAGGGAGCCCTACAGACAGAGAAACAAAGACAGGACAGAGAGACTTGGAGAAAGGTTCAGTACTAAAGAGATTCGGTATGGGTACAATAAAGGATATTAATAGAGAGAGGGAAAAATATGGCAAACATAATCCAAAGGATAAGATGGCCGATTCAAGAAATGCCTTCACGGTTTTAACGTTGAATGTAAATGGATTAAACTCCCCAATTAAAAGATATAGATTCGCAGAATGGATCAAAAAAAATGAACCATCAATATGTTGCATACAAGAGACTCATCTTAGACACAGGGACACAAAGAAACTGAAAGTGAAAGGATGGAAAAAAATATTTCATGCAAGCCACAGCCAAAAGAAAGCAGGTGTAGCAATATTAATCTCAGATAAAATAGACTTCAAATGCAGGGATGTTTTGAGAGACAAAGAAGGCCACTACATACTAATAAAAGGGGCAATTCAGCAAGAAGAAATAACAATCGTAAATGTCTATGCACCCAATCAAGGTGCCACAAAATACATGAGAGAAACATTGGCAAAACTAAAGGAAGCAATTGATGTTTCCACAATAATTGTGGGAGACTTCAACACATCACTCTCTCCTATAGATAGATCAACCAGACAGAAGACCAATAAGGAAATTGAAAACCTAAACAATCTGATAAATGAATTAGATTTAACAGACATATACAGGACATTACATCCCAAATCACCAGGATACACATACTTTTCTAGTGCTCACGGAACTTTCTCCAGAATAGATCATATGCTGGGACATAAAACAAGCCTCAATAAATTTAAAAAGATTGAAATTATTCAAAGCACATTCTCTGACCACAATGGAATACAATTAGAAGTCAATAACCATCAGAGACTTAGAAAATTCACAAATACCTGGAGGTTAAACAACACACTCCTAAACAATCAGTGGGTTAAAGAAGAAATAGCAAGAGAAATTGCTAAATATATAGAGACGAATGAAAATGAGAACACAACATACCAAAACCTATGGGATGCAGCAAAAGCAGTGCTAAGGGGGAAATTTATAGCACTAAACGCATATATTAAAAAGGAAGAAAGAGCCAAAATCAAAGAACTAATGGATCAACTGAAGAAGCTAGAAAATGAACAGCAAACCAATCCTAAACCAAGTAGAAGAAAAGAAATAACAAGGATTAAAGCAGAAATAAATGACATAGAGAACAAAAAAACAATAGAAAGGATAAATATCACCAAAAGTTGGTTCTTTGAGAAGATCAACAAGATTGACAAGCCCCTAGCTAGACTGACAAAATCAAAAAGAGAGAAGACCCATATAAACAAAATAATGAATGAAAAAGGTGACATAACTGCAGATCCTGAAGAAATTAAAAAAATTATAAGAGGATATTATGAACAACTGTATGGCAACAAACTGGATAATGTAGAAGAAATGGACAATTTCCTGGAAACATATGAACAACCTAGACTGACCAGAGAAGAAATAGAAGACCTCAACCAACCCATCACAAGCAAAGAAATCCAATCAGTCATCAAAAATCTTCCCACAAATAAATGCCCAGGGCCAGATGGCTTCACAGGGGAATTCTACCAAACTTTCCAGAAAGAACTGACACCAATCTTACTCAAACTCTTTCAAAACATTGAAAAAAATGGAACACTACCTAACTCATTTTATGAAGCTAACATCAATCTAATACCAAAACCAGGCAAAGATGCTACAAAAAAGGAAAACTACCGGCCAATCTCCCTAATGAATATAGATGCAAAAATCCTCAACAAAATACTTGCAAATCGAATCCAAAGACACATTAAAAAAATCATACACCATGACCAAGTGGGGTTCATTCCAGGCATGCAAGGATGGTTCAACATAAGAAAAACAATCAATGTATTACAACACATTAAAAACTCGAAAGGGAAAAATCAATTGATCATCTCAATAGATGCTGAAAAAGCATTTGACAAAATCCAACATCCCTTTTTGATAAAAACACTTCAAAAGGTAGGAATTGAAGGAAACTTCCTCAACATGATAAAGAGCATATATGAAAAACCCACAGCCAGCATAGTACTCAATGGTGAGAGACTGAAAGCCTTCCCTCTAAGATCAGGAACAAGACAAGGATGCCCGCTGTCACCACTGTTATTCAACATTGTGCTGGAAGTGCTAGCCAGGGCAATCCGGCAAGACAAAGAAATAAAAGGCATCCAAATTGGAAAAGAAGAAGTAAAACTGTCATTGTTTGCAGATGATATGATCTTATATCTAGAAAACCCTGAGAAATCAACGATACACCTACTAGAGCTAATAAACAAATTTAGCAAAGTAGCGGGATACAAGATTAATGCACATAAGTCAGTAATGTTTCTATATGCTAGAAATGAACAAACTGAAGAGACACTCAAGAAAAAGATACCATTTTCAATAGCAACTAAAAAAATCAAGTACCTAGGAATCAACTTAACCAAAGATGTAAAAGACCTATACAAAGAAAACTACATAACTCTACTAAAAGAAATAGAAGGGGACCTTAAAAGATGGAAAAATATTCCATGTTCATGGATAGGAAGGCTAAATGTCATTAAGATGTCAATTCTACCCAAACTCATCTACAGATTCAATGCAATCCCAATCAAAATTCCAACAACCTACTTTGCAGACTTGGAAAAGCTAGTTATCAAATTTATTTGGAAAGGGAAGATGCCTCGAATTGCTAAAGACACTCTAAAAAAGAAAAACGAAGTGGGAGGACTTACACTCCCTGACTTTGAAGCCTATTATAAAGCCACAGTTGCCAAAACAGCATGGTACTGGCACAAAGATAGACATATAGATCAATGGAATCGAATTGAGAATTCAGAGATAGACCCTCAGATCTATGGCTGACTGATCTTTGATAAGGCCCCCAAAGTCACCGAACTGAGCCATAATGGTCTTTTCAACAAATGGGGCTGGGAGAGTTGGATATCCATATCCAAAAGAATGAAAGAGGACCCCTACCTCACCCCCTACACAAAAATTAACTCAAAATGGACCAAAGATCTCAATATAAAAGAAAGTACCATAAAACTCCTAGAAGATAATGTAGGAAAACATCTTCAAGACCTTGTATTAGGAGGCCACTTCCTAGACTTTACACCGAAAGCACAAGCAACAAAAGAGAAAATAGATAAATGGGAACTCCTCAAGCTTAGAAGTTTCTGCACCTCAAAGGAATTTCTCAAAAAGGTAAAGAGGCAGCCAACTCAATGGGAAAAAATTTTTGGAAACCATGTATCTGACAAAAGACTGATATCTTGCATATACAAAGAAATCCTACAACTCAATGACAGTAGTACAGACAGCCCAATTATAAAATGGACAAAAGATATGAAAAGACACTTCTCTGAAGAGGAAATACAAATGGCCAAGAAACACATGAAAAAATGTTCAGCTTCACTAGCTATTAGAGAGATGCAAATTAAGACCACAATGAGATACCATCTAACACCGGTTAGAATGGCTGCCATTAAACAAACAGGAAACTACAAATGCTGGAGGGGATGTGGAGAAATTGGAACTCTTATTCATTGTTGGTGGGACTGTATAATGGTTCAGCCACTCTGGAAGTCAGTCTGGCAGTTCCTTAGAAAACTAGATATAGAGCTACCATTCGATCCAGCGATTGCACTTCTCGGTATATACCCGGAAGATCGGAAAGCAGTGACACGAACAGATATCTGCACGCCAATGTTCATAGCAGCATTATTCACAATTGCCAAGAGATGGAAACAACCCAAATGTCCTTCAACAGATGAGTGGATAAATAAAATGTGGTATATACACACGATGGAATACTACGCGGCAGTAAGAAGGAACGATCTCGTGAAACATATGACAACATGGATGAACCTTGAAGACATAATGCTGAGCGAAATAAGCCAGGCACAAAAAGAGAAATATTATATGCTACCACTAATGTGAACTTTGAAAAATGTAAAACAAATGGTTTATAATGTAGAATGTAGGGGAACTAGCAGTAGAGAGCAATTAAGGAAGGGGGAACAATAATCCAAGAAGAACAGATAAGCTATTTAACGTTCTGGGGATGCCCAGAAATGACTATGGTCTGTTAATTTCTGATGGATGTAGTAGGAACAAGTTCACTGAAATGTTGCTTTATTATGTAACTTTCTTGGGGTAAAGTAGGAACATGTTGGAAGTTAAGCAGTTATCTTAGGTTAATTGTCTTTTTCTTACTCCCTTGCTATGGTCTCTTTGAAATGTTCTTTTATTGTATGTTTGTTTTCTTTTTAACTTTTTTTTTCATACAGTTGATTTGAAAAAAGAAGGGAAAGTTAAAAAAAAAAAAAAAAAAAAAGAAAAAAGACAAACAAGGAAAAAAAAAAAAAAAAAGATGTAGTGCCCCCTTGAGGAGCCTGTGGAGAATGCAGGGGTATTCGCCTACCCCACCTCCATGGTTGCTAACATGACCACAGACATAGGGGACTGGTGGTTTGATGGGTTGAGCCCTCTACCATAAGTTTTACCCTTGGGAAGACGGTTGCTGCAAAGGAGAGGCTAGGCCTCCCTGTATTTGTGCCTAAGAGTCTCCTCCTGAATGCCTCTTTGTTGCTCAGATGTGGCCCTCTCTCTCTGGCTAAGCCAACTTGAAAGGTGAAATCACTGCCCTCCCCCCTACGTGGGATCAGACACCCAGGGAAGTGAATCTCGCTGGCAACGTGGAATATGACTCCCGGGGAGGAATGTAGACCCGGCATCGTGGGATGGAGAACATCTTCTTGACCAAAAGGGGGATGTGAAAGGAAATGAAATAAGCTTCAGTAGCAGAGAGATTCCAAAACGAGCCGAGAGATCACTCTGGTGGGCACTCTTACGCACACTTTAGACAACCTTTTTTAGGTTCTAAAGAATTGGGGTAGCTGGTGGTGGATACCTGAAACTATTAAACTACAACCCAGAACCCATGAATCTCGAAGACAGTTGTATAAAAATGTAGCTTATGAGGGATGACAGTGGGATTGGGAATGCCATAAGGACCAAACTCCACTTTGTCTAGTTTATGGATGGATGTGTAGAAAAGTAGGGGAAGCAAACAAACAGACAAAGGTACCTAGTGTTCTTTTTTACTTCAATTGCTCTTTTTCACTCTAATTATTATTCTTGTTATTTTTGTGTGTGTGCTAATGAAGGTGTCAGGGATTGATTTAGGTGATGAATGTACAACTATGTAACGGTACTGTAAACAATCGAAAGTACAATTTGTTTTGTATGACTGCGTGGTATGTGAATATATCTCAATAAAATGATGATAAAAAAAAAAAAAAAATAGCCATTGGGGTAAGAAGAAGCAATGAGGCAAATTACATTAATTTAGAGCTGAGTGACAATGAAGGCACCACATGTTAAAATTTGTGTGATGTAGCTGAAGCAATATTTAGAGGGAAATTGAAATTTCTGATTACATACATCAGAGAACAAAAATGATTACAACAAATCAGTTTAGCATTTAATCCTAAAAGTTAGATAAAAATCAACAAAGTCAACTAGAAGAAACAAGAAGGAAAAAAACAATAAAGATAAGGGCAGAAATTAATGAGATAAAAAAACAAGAAAATAATTTGGGTAATTAACAAAGCTAGTTCTTTGAAGACTAATAAGATAGACAAACTTCTGGCTAAATTAACCAAGGGAAAAATGAGAGAAAATGCAAAACAAATGTGCAAAAGAATAAAAAGGGAAAACGTCTGTCAGTGTAATTGCATTAAATAAAATTATAAAAGAATACTATACCTCAAGTATAAAAATAAATATTCATGGATCTATACTGATATAAATGATTGACTGACTGATGGAATGAATGAATGAATAAATAAATGAGTTCGAATAGAGTAATAGGCAAATCTCCCGTGCAGAATTCCAAATAATTTATTGATGCTCCACCTTTAAAGAAATAAAGCATAAGATTGATTATTAGTAAATCTCCATTTCCAAAAAAGTACAGAATGGAAAGAGGGAGAGAAGAGGAGGTTTACAGTGGAGAAACCTGACAAGCATGACCTCAGCCAGGCGATCAAGGTCAACATCAGCAGTGGTAGGTCATGTGGATAGTATGTATCCTTGATGTGATGTGATGAAGATGGCAATTTACCTCTGTAATCTTCCTCCCCAAAACACATAACCCCAGTCTAATTACGAGAAAACAAATCCCAATTGAGGAACATTCTACAGAATACTTGGCCAGTACTCCTCAAAACTGTCAAGATCATCTGAAACAAGGAAAGCCCGAGAAACTGTCAGCCAAGAGGACCCAAAGGAGGCATGCTGGCTAATGTAATGTGGAATCCTGAATGGGATCCTGGAAAAGGAAAAGGCACTAGGAAAAAATGAAGGAAATTTGAACAAAGTATGGACTTTGGTTGATAATAATGTATCAATATTGGTTCATTAATTGGAAAATATGTACCAGGTATTTTTAGTATACAATATTATCAAGATGTTCATAGTAGGGCACACTGGGTGTGGGGTATTTAGGAACTCTTTGTACTATTGTCCCAATTTTTCTGTCCTCTATAGAAGAAAAAGCTTATTTAAAAATGGTACTTACGACCAAAGTCAAAGTGATAAATTTTAAAATCTAGATGTCCTGGATAAATTTCTGGAAATAGATAAAATTTAAAAAGGTTGAAGAAAACCTGACTAGAGCAATAATGATGAAAAAGACTGAAACGGTAATCAAAACTTCTCCCCATCCCCAAAGCTCGAGGCTCCATTCTCCAATATTTCAGGTAAATTCTCTCAAATATTTAAGAACAGATAATCCCCATACTACATAAATTGTTCCCTGTCACAGAAAAAGAGGGAAGCTGCCCTATTCATTGTTTTAAGATTAATATAATGTTGTTTCCAGTGTAAGATAATGACAGTGTAAAAACAGAAAATTATAAGCCATTTCACTTATGAACATAGATACAGTTATTCTAGGTAACATATTAGGCAGCCAAATAGAAAAGTGTGTTTTTTTTTAAATAAAGGATCTTCAGGCAGTTTTTATTCCAGGAATTCATAGATGATTTGACATTAAAAACATATCAATATAAATGGTTTCCTTCATGAATTAAAAATAGAAAATTACAGAGTTATTTCTATAAACACAAAAAAACATTTGATAAAGTTTAACTTACTTGTGATAACAACCCTCAGGAAATTAGGAACTTCTTAAGGTAATTCCCATGCCAAATTCCTACAACATACAGCGTTCTCAGTGCAGAAATTTTAGGTGGGGAAACTGGAGAGAGGGAGGGGGATGGGAGGGGAGGGGGAGAGGGAGAGAGAGGGAGAGAAAGGGTCAGCGGGAAAGGGAGAGAAGTGGAAATATTCCAGGTGGTTTTTATGGCCTGCCCCCAACCCCCTCATGGTTGCTTTCCTCTCTGGGTCCCTTTGGTGCCTGAGGTGAGGAGGGCCCAGCAGGAAAGGATGCATTTTGATGCATTTTGGTGGTGATAGTGGGTTGGGATGGGATGATGCCTTACTAATCTCTGAGATCACGAATATATTTCCCAGTACATAAAAAATACATAGTGTTCCTTTGGATCAAATGAGTGCCCTTAATACCTAATTTCTGAAATCCATGTTCAATTTAAGGTCTTATTTCCAATGGCTTCCAAAGAAAATCTGACCATTCTATATTCAGAACGTTTTAGGGGTAGTCACACTTTAGGGGTAACTGAATGCAAAATATAAAGACATTCTTGGGATATAGTTTCCACTATTTTCTTCCCCCAAACTCTCTTCTTGGACCATTAGATTTTGGATCTCAAACTACGCAGGCAGCTTCAGGCCTTTGGTGTTTCTGCGCCTGGCTCTTTAAATAAGCAGATACTTCATTGATGATGTAACCTCCTCTCTCCACTACCTTTTCCCTCACATTTCCTGTTACCTCTCCATTTCTCCACAATGGCTTTTAAACACAGCTTGTCATCTGAATTCAATTCATTGGTCCTTCTCTAATTAGCCAAAATTATCTAATCATCAGCCCATGCCTGGTCAATTATCTGATTGCCTGCAGTATCAATCAACAAGACAGCTCCTCTGATTTAATTCGTAAGCTCATGGCACTGAGACTTCACGTGATCCTTTTCTGTCAGATTTACTAAAGGGCAGGGATCTATTGCCCTCTCAGTGGATATTTCCTTCACTGTTAGCAGCTTCTCATTAGTGCTGATGAACCCTCCGTTGTGATGCCTCCCGTCGTTGGGGCTTCTACTTGGAAAGGTACTTTGTTCTCCAGGGGCCAGTGGTATCACCAGACTCTAAACAGTAACTTCAGGAATCACACAGGAGATTATTCATCATAACAGACCTGGGAAGGGCTACGGGAAGCCTGAATTTCCTCCTTTTTGCTTTTGGTTAACAGAATTTAATGACTGATGTTTAGAAGCATCATAATTAGGCCTTGAATTAATATTTTTTATTTTTATAAAAGTGATTTGGTCAAATTACCTGAACCCATAACATTTTTTGAGTGGAGCAGTGAATTACATAGGATTGAATCTTAAAGGACAGAATTTTAAACAAAATTTACGATTTCATTTGGTAAATTTCTCATCTCAAGTGTTTAAGAGCTCCTTCATCTAGTCATTCAACTTTTATTGAGCACCTGTTATATGCAAGGCCTATAGTAGCTATTGCGTATACAGAGGTGAAGGAAAAGCAATTAGCTTCAAAGAAACAAACATTGGTTTGTTTACTTGAAAAAAAATATAAACAGAATTCACTGAAACTTTTCTAGCATGTGAGAGATTTGACAAAAAAAAAAAAAGGAAAAGAAAAAATCAAAACAAAGCTATGCTTTCTCTTGGAAAAATTCCCTGTAAAGTACGTAATCCTAAATTTCTCAGGATATTCTTTTTGCTTGTCTTACCCAATTACAACTAGGGAGAAATTTAGCAGAGCCCATGAAAGAAACCACAGTACTGTATTATTTTAGGCATTCCGTTTTCTTTGTAGTTTCTTGTTATGAATAGAATTCTGTACTTACAACTTTAGAGGGAAAATTATATAAAAGCTATTAAATTGTCCATAAGACTTTCCAGATTAGATGACTGATACTTTGACTAACAGGGAATGTGTGATGCTTTTCCATCTTGCAGGGGTGGGGGGCAGTTAGATTCTAAAAGCAAGACCCCAATGGCCACATTTTTGGGGTGAGGCAAGCTCCAAGGATTAGCTGAAGGGTTCTCTTTCCAGCCAACGTGAGTTATCTTGGGGTCCTGTAGTAAAAATTGTAGGGGCCCTTCCCAATGTTCTAAATCTACTAATGGTGGGATCACAACTAGTGCACCGGCTATGGAAAAAAAGTTTGTCCTGTCTAGTAAATTTGAAGGTACACACACCTAATGATCCAGAAATTCTATCACCAGACAAATACCCTAGAGAAACTTGTGTGCATGTCCACTAGGCACAGGAACAAGAAAGATTCTTGTGGCAAAATGGAAACAACCAGAACAACCAGAAATCCCACAGCTGGTAGAATGGATAACATGACAAAAATCACGTCACAATTACAGAGTGGAATACTGTAACAGTCAGAAGAATGATGTATGGCTATATGCATCTTCGTGAATGAATTTCTCAAGCACCATGTTGAATGAACGACACATCTTGAAAAAATTCATAAGGTAGGATTCCATTTATCTAAAGCTCAAAAACAAGCAAAACTCAACCATATTGATCAGAGAGGCATAGAAAGGAGTTAAAACTTTGAAGGAGGCCAACAAATTGGTTGTGGTCAGAAAGAGCACACAGGTTGGGGAAGGGGCCAGATAATATTCTGTTTCTTAGCCTGGGTGTGAGCTGCAAAGGCTTTTCATTTAGGACTATTAAACTGTGCATATGTTTTTATGCATTTTCCTGTATATAAATTTTTCTGTATTTGAAATATAACATATAATCTCCCTTTCTGAGAAATATCTTCCAGGGCTTTTGACTTAAGCCTGTTAGAGTCCCTCAAGGCTTGCTTCTATCTACCCCAGATGCTTGGGTGTCTGCACCCTGTCATTCAGGTTCTGCTTCTGAGACTTTCCATGCCCCAGAAGGTGGGAATGATGAGCTGTTGGTGCCCTGCCTGCCACCAGCACAGAACATGTTCCTTTCCCATGTCAGCCCCTGTCAGCTGTACCTAAAGGATCCACATCTCTTTGGGGGACTCACTCTGTCAGCACAGACTGAAAGCTACTGACCAGTTCCAGGGGCTGTTGACAAGGGCTAGAGTGAGACTCAGCTGCATTTCTGGGTCAGCATGAGTTGGGGAGCGGTCATATTCACATAACATTAAAAACATATTCTCATTAAACATTAAAAACTTTGTAAAACATGGAGACAGTGGGGAGGAATAGTGCTCGATTAGAGAAGGGAGAAAACGGAGGAACTACTGATGCCAAAGACGACATGATCCTGCATATTAGGCATTTTCCCCATCTGTACGGCCCTTAATTTGTCAAACATTCCAGGGTGAAGAAACACACCAAAACTAACACACTGGTATAAGTTAAATTCACTCATTCATTACTTTACTTGTCAACATGATTGATTAACTACTGGTGCATAGCATAGTCCCTAGAAGTGGAAAGATTTAAAAAACACAGACCACATACCCTTGGGTGGGAGAGCTCACAGATAAAATAACGACAGGTAAGCAGGTAATTTCAGGTGCATTTTCTGATGCCTATGGTGGGAGACACAGCATAGGATACTGAGGGATGCCCAGGAAAGGGCATCTAGCGTAAGGAAGGGGTAATGGAAGGAGGGTAGCTACTGGATGGTCCACAGACACCTTGAACTCACTATCATCTCCCCCAAACTTCTGCCCCCCATCATAGTCATAATCCAAAGTAATGCCTCCCTGTCTTTTCTCCTGGGAACCCAAGAGTGGAAAAAACCCAAGCAGAAACTGGGAGTCATTTTTACGGCCAGTCTCTCACCTACAGCATTCTTCCATCATTTCCAATGTAGCACTATCAAGGGCAGCCGTTAAATATTTAACACCAGTTTTGATCAGAGGTCTGAGCAAATTGAGAAATAAAGCAAAGAGTAGTAGATGGGGCCAAAATGCTACTTTTCCTCCTGGGAAAGGCTCAGGACTGTTGAACCAGTGGACTTACTACTGACTCCCACAAATTGGTGGATTCACTTGCTAAGTCCGAGCATCCGGGCAGGGCGTACCATATGGATTGCCTGTCCGTGTAAGATTTAGGGCATGAAGAGGCAGAGGAGAACTTGTGTTCTCAGGGGACAGGCCAACTCCCAAGGGAGAACAGGGCTGAGCAAAGTTGAACTGACCACTCCCGGTACTTCTTCCCAAACTCACCATTTAAATGAGCCAATCTACCTCCCAAAAGTAGGATGCAAAAGGCCTAACAGGAAAGGGTGTGCTTTGAGAAAAATCCTTCCTCTTAGAAACCCTAAGCATCAAAAAGCCTAGACATTCAATTTTGTGTCTTCTCTTCCCCAAACCCATTGTTACAGCTACTGCCTTTTTCCAGGCTTTTACCAGCTACTTACCTGAATTAACGCTTCCTACTTAAGTCTGGTTCACTTCTGATTCCATGTTACAGATTGAATAATCTTTTTACAAACCAACCCAATCTCATCTATTTTTCTCACCTCGAAATCCTTTGGCTCACCTCTATTTTCACGATCAAGCTCAAAGTCATTTGCTTGAGACATAAGGTCTCTCATTAGATATATTTTGCCAACCTATCCAGATTCATTCTTTTGATACTTTACTAATGTATACCCTTCATTCCAGGCAGTCTAAGGTTGGCAGTTCCTTAAACTGATCTTTCATGCTTTCGTCTTCCTCCCTCCCTCTGTCTGAAATGTCCTCTTCTCCATTTCTGCCTGGGTTATATATATATATATTCCTTATTAGAGAAGTTGTGGGTTTACAGAGCAATCATTCATAAAATACAGGATTTCTATACACCACCCCACCACCAACCACTTGCATTGGTGTGGAACATTTGCTACAACTGATAGCACCTTTTTAAAATTTGCTTGGTAACTCTTCTTAACCTTCAGAAGAAGAAAGCCCCTCTGACTGCCATCCAAAACCCCTCCCCCATCTAACCCTTTTTCTTTGCTTTCATAGCCTCCTGTGTGTGCCTCTATCATTGCAGATGTCCCACTGAACCCACAATTTTACTTCTTATTCTCTCCCATTAGACTGTGAACTCCTTGGGGATGATAACTCATTTCTTGTATAACCAGGGGTTAGCCCTAAGTCCAGTACAGAGAAGTACCATGGAAAATGTGTGAACAAATGAATGATCAGTATCTCTACAGGCCATTATTGTTTTGGTATTCTACCACTTAAGGAATCTAAGGCATCCCACTGAAAGGAATAGAACAGCTCATAAAGATGACCAGCTGGAGAAAAGAAATAATTGACCTGTGTACAACCTTTGAGAGTTTACAGAACCTTTTATGTTGACTCCCTATCTTCTCCCTCTGGACATTCTTGACCTTAGTTCTGTAGCCATAGAAAAGGGCAAAGAGAGAAAAAGAGACAATAGGTTTAATAAATGCAATAACGTAACCTTGATTGCCAAAGCCACCAAAAGGCTGAGCACTTCCATTTCCCATGCAGAGTTCCTTCCTTGCGATGATGGCAACCAGCAGGACAGGTGGGATAAGGTGGTTCGTGAACATCCGGGCCATCTACACCAGCAGGACGCAGCAGCAGGAGACAGTACCGTGCCCAAGAAACACAGACACACAGTGACCCTTTTATTGATCATAAAGCCTTTTCCCATAAGATCCCAATGTCCTCCATTCAAAGTCTTCCCAATTTCCATCCATCTCTTCCTAAATATGGAGCTCTTGAGATCACCTGATGCTTAGGACCTGATTACTACAAACCTCATTACACCATTAACTCTAGGGGGGACTCCTGGAAAAAGGGCAACCAGGAGCAGTAGCCGAGCTTCCTTACCTAGGCTGTGGCTCCCACTAGCCACGCAGAAGTTCCATACTTCTTCACAAATTTTATTTCTACTAATGCAACATAGAGTACAAAATATCCCCAATAAATTTATTCTAGAAGATCTATTACCAAATGTATTATATATAAATATGTATTTCACCTTTAAATGATAAATTCCAAAATTTATGCCCTAAATTCTCTTCACTAATATTATGTGCATCACTTTTGTAAGTATTATTGATTTAATCCACTCAACAGCCCAGCTTTGTTAGTTTTGCTATTTTCCCCATTTTCAGATTAAAAACCTCAGACTCTAGGGTAGTGATAGCTTTGCTTAAAGACTCAGTGCTAATAGGGGGTCAAGATGAAACTAAAATAGGAATCACCAAAATAACAACCATTTATTGAATGCCCCCCATGTGCCAGACATTTTTTTGAGGCATTTGAGATACATCAATAAATGAAACAGACAAGGATCTCTCTCTGGAGGGAGAGCTGGACACCAGACAAAGAAATTATACAGAAATTTAGAAAAAGTAGTAAGTAGAACAAGAGGGATGGCAGCAGATTGTAATTTTAATTAGGATAGTCAGGGTGGGGCTCATTGTGAAAGTGGTGTTGGAGCAAAAAAATATGGATATCTGAGGGAAGACTGTTCCAGGCAGAGGGGAAAGCTGGTGCCACGGGGCCAAGGAAGGACCACAGCCATCACACTTAGTAGAGGGAAGTGGCCAGTGGGCTGAACCAGAGTGAGCAAGGGGATCAGAACGGCAGATGAAGGTGGAGCATAAGCTAGGGGTGATGATCACACAAAGGCTTGGATCCCAAAGCTTCCCACTCTGAGCCCAGAATCATTTTTATCCTATAGCCCAGAAGAACTCAGAGGGAGCCCCATGCAGCAAGACATAGTTATTACAGCTAAACATTAAAAACGAAGTCCAAGATGTGTTCCAGGCCATCTATCTAGCCACACAAGAAAGTTATGATAGCAGGTTGATTCTAATTATTTCCACATCCCATCAGGTTAAAGTGATCCATGAACTGTGGATAAAGCACTAGTCACTTCTGGGTAACTTTTAATAAGAGCGTGGTCTACTGTCGGTACCCATTTTCCCCCATAGGTGAAAGTGAGTTTAAATCTTAAGAGAAAAGTAGGACACATTTTAAAATTTCCCCATCAGTCATTAGAATAGCATTCTTGGGGCCTTCGGTTTCCTTTGCTATGCCTTACTGATCTGAACTGATTCCTTCTTACATTGCAGAAGACAGAGGGAATCATAACTTAATGGAGCCAGAAATTGTGATATCTGTGACCTTTGTTTGAATTTTATTTTCCCCAAGGCAAACAGTTTGGGAGGAACAAACCTGGTTTATGATGATAATAACAAATCAGCAGGAAGATTCTAGCCCATAAGGACAGTTGGAACCGAATGACGTGCATGTTTTGTTGGAGAGAAATGCCTTCATGCACAATCCAGCAGGGAGGGACAGACATGCAAATTCGGGAGCCGAGCCCCAGCGGGAGTGGCGGCCTGAGCTGCCTCGGTCCAGCGCCACAGGAAGTCTTTAAATGAGCCTTTGCACACGAGTCACATGGAGCGGTCGCCTTCAAGATTGACTTGGAAATTCATGAGAAACCTAAATGTCAGTCATGGTACACAAACTCCAAGTTACTCTGTTGGAAAGAGAAGTTCATAGGACAAGACATGGGCAGAAAGGGGAGATTTTTTAAAGTTTACTCTTAGCTATAGGAAATTTATAAACTATTTCATGTGTAAAAGTATCATCTTTTCTATGTAGGGTGTGAACTTTGCAGTTAAATGTGAGTTCAAATTCTGGCTCTATCTTTATTAGCTTGTGACCTCAGGCACATTTTAAAAATTTCCCTCGAGTTCACTTTCCTCATCTTTATTTGGCAGGGTTGCTGTGAAAATCAATAAGCACATGAGAACACATGTTCAATATCCTTAGTTATTAGGGAAATGCAAATCAAAACACGATGACTTGACACCTACTTTTAATGACCACGATAATAAAAAAAAAAAAAAAAGAAAAGAAAGGAAAACAAGAGTTGGTAAGGAGGATGTGGGGAATTTACACCCTCATATATTGCTACTGGGAATGTAAAATGTTGCAGCCACTATAGAAAACAGTTTGAAAGTTTCCAAAAAAGTTAAACATAGAGTTTCATATGACTACACAATTCCACTCCTAAGTATATACTCCAAATAATTGAAAACAGGGTCTCAGATACTTGAACACCAACGTTCATAGCAGTGTTATTCACAAGGGGCCAAAGTTGGAAACAACCTCAAATGTCTAACAACAGATTAGAAAAGGAAAATGTGGTATACCCAGACAGTGTAATATTACTCAGCCAGTAAAAGGAAAGAAGTCCTAATACAAACTACAACATGGATGTCTCTTGAAAACATTAAGCTAAGTCGAATAATCCAGAAGCATAAGGAAAACTATTTTATGATTCCATTTATATATATTATCCATAACTGGTAAATTCATAGAGACAGACAGTAGATAAGAGGTTACCAGGAGTTGGAGGGGAGTGGAGATGGGGTGTTATTACTTAATGGGTACAGGATTTTTTTCTAGGGTCATGAAAAATTGTGGAAATAGATAGATGGTTGTACAACATTGTGAATGTAATTAAAGCCACTGAATTGTAATGGAAAATTTTATTATACACACACACACACAATCTTTTAAAAAGGCAAAAAATTAAATGGAATAAGCCTTCATTAGGAGGATGAAACCCCTTGGGAGATATACAGACGTTTCTTGTTGGAGAATGTATTCAATGTAAAATCAAGGGAAGTCATTTATTCAGAATTTGGGGAAGTTATGGACATGAGTTATTGTATCTCTGTGAGGGATAGTGTTTGAGGGATTTGGCAAATTATTGGCCATTTGGTCGCTGTGTTATGGAAATGGAAATGGTATACATGTGGGGATAGGAATATGTGAAGCCTGTGATTTGGGGTAAATGAATATGCTTCTGTGGTTACTTCTAATGGATCAGTGGAGGGCATTTTTTGGGTCAGTAATTAAATATCTGCAGCGTAGGAAGAAAAAAAATTAAATGGAATAAAGTATGTAATGTGCCTAGCCAAGTAAGTATCTGGTAGAGGGAAGATGATAAGCAGCTATTATTGAAATAGACCATCTAAAATCAGTTTTATTAAAACGGATGACTCAAATAATTTCTTGGTCCAGAAGGGCTAACTATGGAATTGCTAAGTTTTTCCCTTAAGCTTTTTTCCCCTACCTGTCAAAACCTAGACAATAGTATCACAAAGAGGAGGCAATTATGAGGTACACTGAGTGTCTCATACTATGTCAAAATCCTAATATAAACCATGATTCCTCCCTTTCCTCCATAAGGGAAAGTTTCTCATTTATGATCCAACAAGAGAATTTAGCAGCAATAGGTCACATTCAACTTCCGTGTGTGACAGTTTGTATTTGCAAACATGCTCTGATTTCCAAAATAAATAAAAGAGAGCAAGAAATTTCAGCAGCTTGTAACTTCTATTGGGAAATTTTAGAGAATATATTTTTAAAAGTCCTAGAAATCCATAAGAAAAAAGACACAAAACTGTTTAAATTTTTTAGACAAAAATGGGCAAAAGGCTTCAACTGGTACTTTCCAAAAGAGGCTATCCACGTGGCTTATAAGCATATAAAAAAGTTTTTTCCCAATGAGGGAAAAACAAATTAAAACCTCAACAAGATGCTGCTATACATCCACAAGAATGGTTAAATGTAAAAGACTCACAATATCAAGTGTTGACAAGGATTTGGAGTAACTGGAACACTCATACATTGCCGGTGGGAGTGTAATTTGATTCAACCTCTTTGGAAAACTGTTTGGCATTATATACTAAAGCTAAGCATAGACTACCTCATGATCCAGCAATTCCACTCACTCCTAGGTGTGTGCCCAAGAGAACCAAGAGTATAAATCCACCAAAAAACAGGCACAAATATATTCCTAATAGTTTCCAATTGGAAACAGTGCGAAGTCCATCAACAGGAGAATGGATAAATAAATAGTGGTATATTCACACTTGGCAAAGAAGTCACAATAGTGGTTATTTCTTAGAGACTATAATGACTGGGAAGGAGCACAAAACAACTTTCTAGGGGTGATAGGGATGCTCTATATCTTGATTTAGGTGGTAGCTGTGTGGGTACATGAGTATTTAAAATCATTGAGTTGTATGCTTAAGAATTGTGACTTTATGGAAATTATACCTCAATTAAAAGAAGAGGAGAAGGATGAGAGGACAAAAGGGAGGGGAGGGAAGAAATAGAGGGAGCTTCCCAAAACTGGAAGTGTTCAGGCAGAAAACGGTTCATAACTATCAGAAATGGTCTTTAAAAAGATTTCTTTGCATTGAGATATTAGATTGAGAGATCCACATTGGGCTCCTCAACTTAGTAAAAATCTGGAGGTCATTTGGATCAGAGCAGGGCTTCAGAAAGAGTGGTATAATGCTGGGTGTTTTGTAATGTGGAACTCTAGAGAGAGAGAGACTGAGTAGAGCTTTTCTGGAATGGTCTAGAACAGGATTTTTCAATCTCAGCACTAATGACATGTTGGACCCAATAATTTTATCATGGGTGGACTATCTGTTTAACAGTATCCCTGACTTCTACCCACTAGATGCCAATATCACCCTCCGTACATTACCAAATGTTCCCTGGGGTGGGAGGGGGTGGGGGAAGAGCTCATCAGCATCAACCATAGAGGACTCTTGAAAGCTTAAGATGCCAGATACCAAGGTCAGCCAATTTCAATTCTCAATCCTTTCCTCTTGGGCTATTGGTAGTATATGGTAAAGTTCTGGACAATTATATTTAAACATAATTCTGCAGGTACTTTTGTTTTTTTTTCTGCTGAAATACAGACATGATGGCTGGAGCCACAGCAGCCATTCCACAGCCATGAATTCAAAGCCAAGAGAATTACAGATAATTTGGTGCTGGCTTTGTTGAGCTCCTGGAACCAAAGCTAGCCACCTCCGACCTCCAAGCTTCTCTTTATGTGGACAGAAAAATAAATAAACCCATATTTGTTGATATGACTCTGGCAATTTTTAAAGATTTGTAGTCAAAAGATACCCCTCCATGTGTCTCCTATGTTCTTCACCACCTTTGCCATAAGGATCACTGAAGTAAGCCACAGTGACAGATGGGAATGTGTCATATGTCTCAGGGGAGGAGAAAAATTTGGTCCAGTTTGGAGACTCCCCACTGTGGCTGCAATCAGAATCTCCTTGGAAGTTAAAAAATAAGAATACTAATGCCTGGACCCCAATCCAGATAAATTAAATTGATATCATGTGGGTGAGATTCCATTTCCATATATTTAGCCTCTATTAATCACAACTTTTCCACCCAAAGGTATAGAATGTGCAAGTGAGGTGATAAATTGTCTGTGACAAGCTGGGGACCATTTCCCATGTCCCCAGCCCAGCGTGCCTGGTGCTCCAGCTGGCTGTGTGCCCTCTTTCTCAGCTCCCACATGTACTCTTCCTGCCCTGGCTCCTTGGTGCCAGGGTTACCTGGGTGTTTTCCTATCCTCCTATGTGTCACTCCTGGAGGAAAGGCTCTTTGGCTTCACTCGCAACCCCCATCTCATGCAGTGCAGAACACACTGTCTCCCTGAGACTAGGTGCTCCATGCCCAGGTGCTAAATTTTGAATCTATATTCACAACCACTGCTCTTATCCCAAAGGCTGGCAGTTCAAAGGGAGCCCCTCAACACCAATGTTGATCCCATGAGTGCTGACCACAGATACCTTATTTTTTGTGCCCTAGTTGTGCCCAGAAAACAGGGCAGGAGAGCCTGGTGGTTAGGGGAGGGCAGGTCTGGATCCCCTTGAGCTGGAGTGTGGTGTTAAGAGAGCAGCTTGTAAGGTATGGCATCTCTGGATTTAAATCCTTCCTTTTTTGTCCTAGGACAAGTTACTCAACTTTTCTTAGCCTCATAAATCAAATGGGAATGATGGATTACATGAAATAATGCATGTAAGTGCTTTATGCCTCATAAGTACCTAGGGTGATATTGCCCCCCAAGGGGTAAAAACTGGTTCAGGGTGGGGGGCAAAATATCTTTGATATTGCAATGGTTTGTGGCCCTTCAAAAGGCCACGTTACACAAACAGATATATGGCATAGCCGTGGTACTGAAATTTAATAGGGAGGGGTGGTTAGGAAAAGAATGTCTTAAAAGGCTCCTTGGAGAGGTGATAATGGGAAAAAAGGTTGAGCAACGCTGGATTCCACCCTTATGATTAATGTGTAGCTTTCTTTTCCTTTATTTCATTAAAAGCCCATGTCCTACCCCGTTCTCCTCCTGCAGGCAGAGTGCTCAGGTAATGAGCATGCTGGGGCTGTCAGGCTCCAGTTTTCATCTTTCTTTGTTTCCTGTTTCTTGAACCAGTGACCTATGAACCAGCAGAAAGGGCACTTACTTCAAACTTGATGAATTGCAGCTTTTTCAGAAGTTATTTCCAGTCCTTCACCCAAATCCTTCACTTTATCTCATATTAAGTTCTTTAGAGCTTATACCTTTTCAATGAGTTTTTTCTCCTGAGCCTTCTTTTGATTGATTTTGTTTCTTTAATGGCCATTTTAAGAACAAAGATGTATCCCTCTGTTTGTGGAGCAGTCTGTGGAGCTCTGGAAGTTTGGGAGATTCCCCACTTTTGCTTCACCTGGATACAAGGGAATCAGTAAATGGGGGATCTAGTGGTTTTAGAAGTACAAGCCTTTTCCAAAGAATGGTCCCCAGGAAAGCTACCATGAGTCAGAAAAGTGGAGGAAAAAAAACATGCCCAGAAGTCATGAAGGGCAGATGACCTTGGTGGACAAAACCCCTGCCCTTTTTCCCCAGGAATATGTAGATTTGGTACACACTTATAAACTTGCTCTCTCCAACAGGGCCCTCAGGAGCTGTGGCTTCCAATTTTCATTCTGCTGTGTAGCTTCATTTCCCTATTTATTGCCTCTCCTAATTTTTTTTTCTGTTTACTTAATAAATCACATTTATCTAAATATCTTATTTCCCTGGCTTTCACTCAAGCCCTTGTTTGGAAGATGTTAGCTATCTCCACATGCTGATGTTTTTAAATCCAGCATTAATTACAGTAATTCCTCCTCCACATCCAAACAGGCACATGCAGAAGGAAGTGAGAAGTTTTTTATTCCCCCCAAGAAAAGCCTAAAGAAGTCTGTTAATTAACTACAACATGAGCCAAGACTGGATTTTGTTTATTTTTTGGTTTTGTAGATGCCTCAGTACAAAATTATTTGGCTACTGAATAAAGGGAGTAGATAAGAGTAAATGTGCTATGTCTAAACATTCAGAATGAGAAAGTTCTCCTTGTCACTGTAGAAGTCAAAAGCCAAAAAGAGGGGAAAATAGAACCATCACCCATCAGCTTTGACCTGATCCCAGAGGATGGAGCAGCAGTGCAAATGTTAAATTCTGGCGCAGTGCAGTAAGTTCTTTGTTTTTCACAGGCCATGAATGGAGCACTCCGGAAATGCTCATTCCTGAGCATCAATTTAGTGCTCAGGTTGGGCTAACCTCTCTGTTCAGCACTTTGCATTATCCTGCTGAATTATGTCAGTGCTGCCTATGGGATAATGCTCTTATCTCCATTTTACCGGTGAGGAAACTGTAGCTCAGAGAGGTTAAGGTCAGCCTTGTGGGTGGCCCAGCTGAGACCAGTTCTTAACCACAAAGCTATGAGCCTCAGGGAGCAACTGTGATTAGAGGCTCCTAATCAAAGGACAAAGCAGACGGTGAAGGAGGTAAGTTCCCTCCTCCTCATGCCAGACTTCCCCTTTCCCTCCTCTTTGACAGTCCCTGCAACCAGGAGGTTGGCACAGCCTGAAGATGAGATGACCACATCACCGCATGTCTGCAGCCCAAGCAGGACCTTCGGTACAGCTCAGCCATCCTTTTGTTTCTCAGATTCCCCGCCCAGACCCTCCTGAAGCCCCTGTCTGCACACCACCCGGCTCCTTCTCCGTCCAGGTTCTAACCTCACTGAGATGGAGGTAATCAGGCAGGGACAGCTCCAGGAGCTTCCGCTCATCATCCCCAGACACACGGTCAGATCACTCTGCCGACTCCATCTCAGACAGCTGTCACTCCCCCGCCCCATCGCATGGCAGGGTCTAACAGGCCTCCTCGGGCCAGGCTGGACCATGGTGTACCCCACACGTCCTGCCTCTCTTGCACAACTCCGGGGCTTTCTACAACTCAGCTCTGACCCCACCTCTCGGCTGCTGAACACCGTTCAGGGGCTCTTCGAGGTGAAAGTTCAAACACTTTGGCAGTGACAGCGACGCCTTTCACAATCCGGCCCAAGCCCACCGTTCCCACCTCCTCTGCCAGCCTCCCCAGCCCCGCGGGGCGCTCCGTGGGCCCCTGCCCGCGCCGGCCTCCGCCCGCACCGCCCCGTCTCCTGATTCTACTCCCTTCTGTGGTAGCTTCTGGCCCGTCCCTCGAGAGCCAGTTTAAATGAACTTCAGCAGAGAGCAAGGGTCAGGACGAAGCTTCACCTGGACCGATGGATTCAAGTAACCGCAAACACACACCACCAGAAATGAACTAATCCGCGAGGGGAGGAACGTTCAGGCTAGGACGAAATCTCAGTTCGGAGAAGGATTTGTCTGTGCTGTGAGAGCTTCTTTCCAAGTATTGAGAAACTCTTCGGAATCCGAAAATGCCTCCTCCCTCCACTAGATGGCGCATCTAGGTGGCAAACACGGCCAGAGCACACTGCCCTGAACTCCAAGCGTGTATTATTACTGTAATTATCGCTTGCAATTTCTTTAGGGCGGTTACAGTACTTGCCCACACACCACTCACTATTACACCTAATCATAGGTGTAAATATTCAGAGGTTAAATGCAGTTGGGTTTCAAGGAACGGGAGGTACTTACAGGATCAATATTCATTAATATTAATATTATTACTATTAATTTCTGATGATCTTCATTGACATTAATATCACACACTCCCCCCACATCACCCCATCACCTTTGGTCCAAGGAAATACATTTTTCTAGTCAAATACACAATCAGCTCACAGCCTGCCAATGCCCAAAGTTCAAGCTACTTTTCTAACCAGTTCTGAGCAAGCAAACTGGAACCAGAAGCCCATCTGTCAGAACTGTGGAGTATATAGGTGGGACTAGGAAAGCCCCAAAACTCTTCTCTGATCCCGTGAGTCCCCTCCCTCCTAATAGTCCACGTCCTTTGTTTTTAGGGAAGTCAATGTACCCTCAAACTGGTGCAAACAATTGCTTTTACTGCATGTCAGTGTTTACACAACAGTGCTGCTATGGTGTTCCCACTTAAAAATCCTTTTAAAGAGATAAGACAATTTCTTGGTTGGTGGAGTGGGATATTTGACTCACTCTCATGCATGAGGATCTGATTGTATCTTATTCCTTTCATTTTTGTTTTAGTGTCTGGAAGACTTTCATCTGAATTCACTCTTTTCTTTGGCCTCAGCACTGAGCTGCCCCACATGAATGTGAGTGCTTGTTTACGGACACCTGAGGAGAGAAAAGTGTCCCCAGCACCACTTTAATCGCAGACATGGTCCATTACAGACACATCACACACTAAATAAGTCAGGTTTGCAAATATCGCTCTAACACACTGCACAGCTACGTGCATCCAGCTGATTCCTAAAGAACATTCTCAGGATATCATTTCAGGTCTGGAGGCAATCCATCACTCAGTTTGCCACTTCCCTGGAGGGCCACAAATACCTAGTTATTTAATTACTAGTAACTTCTTTTTTTCTTTAAGACTCAGCTTAGCTCTCACTTCTTCCAGGAAGCCTTTTGTGACTTCTCTTCCCAGATAAATGTTTCCTTAATACAGTTTAAATTATCTAGTACTACAAGTAACACAGTAGATAATTATCTGGTTGTGAGGTTGGGTAATTCCCTTGTGAGGGCAAGGCTTGTACATTATTCATCTTATCAGCACAATGCCTGGTACATAGGAGGAAGTAAACATTTATTTGAAAATTGAATGAATGAATGGATGAATCAAGCAATGGGTGGATAAACTGCGCATTCCCTGAAGTGTCAGGGACAAGGTCCCTATTTTTATGGATTGGGACATGTCTAGTTTCCTTAGGTTGCTGTAGCCAAGTACTATGAAGCAGTTGGCTGAAAAGAACAGAATTTATTGTCTCTCAGTTCTGGAGTTTCCAAAATCGAGGTGTCAGCAGGGCTGTGCTCCTCTGAAACCCATAGGGGAGAACTCTGTCTTCCTCCTCGTAGCTTCTGGTGGTTTGCTGGCCGTCCTTGGTGTTTCTTGGCTTGCAGTTGTAGCACTTCAATCTCTGACTCTCATCACATGGCCTTCTCTCATGTATGTCTGTCTGCATGTTCAAATTCTTCTTTTCTTAATATTAGCTTAGGAACCAGCCTAATCTAGTTTGACTACATCTTTAATCATATCTTAACTAAACACATCTTCAACCACACCTCTCCAAATAAGGTCACATACATAGGCTCAGGGGTTAGGATTTAAAGCTATCTTTTTCAGGGACACAATTCTACCCATAACAGGACATTTCCCAAACTTTTCAAGGTGATTTGTGTGCTTGTGAGTTAAAGAAACTATTGGATTCCAACTATATGGCAAGAAATAACCAAGTGATTTTGTTAATCAATAACTGAGTGAAAAAAGTAAAAATAGTATGAGATCTCAAAATGTAATGAATTATATCTTATATGGCATTTTAATTTACAAAATGCTCTCAAATGTATTATTTCTTCGCTTCTTAGAACAATCCTGTTGAATGGGTTAGATCAGGGATCCTTTTACAGAAAACGGTGTTGACACTCAGAAGTTAACTGGCTTGAGTTAGTGGAAGGCAGACTAGGGGCAAGATCTTCTAACGCCAAATTTGCCACTCATCCCATGCTCCTACCCCGGTGCCCTTAACAAGATGGTTGTTTCACTAGATTGGACAGTGGATTGACTGCTTTAACCAGTTAATATGATTGTCTTGGGCAGAAAAACCAGTTCTCCTCTTGGCTCAGCCATTTATTTGCTGCATGACCTTGAGCAAGCTCTGAGAAAGTCATTGAAACTTTGTCCAGGTCTTCAGTTTCCTGAAGTTGGGATAAAAGAAACATTTCTTAAGTATCAGGGTAGTTGAGGGCTCAATATCATCCTCACCATCTGTGCCAGTTTGGAAGTATTATGTTCCCCCAAACACCTGTTCTTTGATGCAGTCTTGAGGGGGCAGATGTATACTAAGTGTTAATTAGATTGGAACCTTTTGATTGTTTCCATAGAGATGTGACTAGTAACACCTTTGATTAGGGTGTGACCTGTTGATGGGATTGTTTCCATGGAGGTGTGGCCCGCCCATTCATCTTGGGTCTTGATTTGTTCACTGGAGTCTTATAAACGAGCTCACAAACAGAAGGACTTCAGAGCAGCTGCAGCTTAGACATTTTGGAGATGGCCGTTGAAGGCAGAGTTTTGCTGACACTTTGGGGATGCTAGCCCAGTGTTTGCTCCAGAGAAGGTAAGAGAGGACAAAATGCTCCAAGAGCAATATTTTGAAGAATGCACAGGAACTGAGAGAGGAGCTGAAATGCAACCTGGGAGCAAGCAGACACCAGCCACGTGCCTTCCCAGCTAACAGGTTTTCCAGACGCTATCAGCCATCCTTCAGTGAAGGTGCCCTATTGTTGATGCCTTGCCTTGAACACTTTATGACCTTAAGACTGTGACTTTGTAACCAAATAAACCCCCTTGATAAAAGCCAATCCATTTCTAGTATTTTGCATAACGGCAGCATTAGCAAACCGAAACAACATCATCACAGCAATGAAAACAACCATTTAGTCACTTCTGACTATCCTCCCTCTGTTCTTAACACTTGACAGGTAATAGCTCATTTTACCTTATAACAACCTAAAATAAAATAGCTACTATCATTTCCATTTTGCAGATGCAGGCATGGAGGCATAATAAGGTGAATAACTCACAAGTTTATGCATCTAGTCAGTGGAGGAGGAAACATTTAAACTCATGTAGTTTGGGTTCAGAGTCTGTTTCCCATTGCATGGGAAGCCCTTAGCTAGCCCAATACTGGACACACAGCATTTCTCAACAAACAGTAATTATTATTACCAAGTGCAAATCTTTCCAAATTATTGGGTAGGCCCTATCCCATTCTCATATCACATATTCACCAATAGGGCATAGAGTTTATTTATCTGAAAAGATTAAAACTGTGGAGGCTTTCCTGGGGCCTAAGCCCCAATCTGAATATACCCATCCCAAAGCCCAAGTACACAATTAATGCAATAATTCCTGCCACTGCTCACAAAGCCATGCAAACAATTAGTTCATCTCAAGCTGTTATTAAGAAGTTATTTTTGTAACAAAAAAAATACTGTCTTTCTTTAATTTCTATGCAAATACAAGGAAGCCAACACAAGTAGGTTTTATTTAAAGATGTTCTTGTAGGAATTTAATTTGTCCTTTTGAAGATGCTACAGAAGACAGGTATGGAGTTGAACAGGACAACTTGGAAGTCTTCTGAACTACTGATAAAGAGAGCAACTTTCTGTCTTTGAACTCAACACTAAACTGTCCTCTCACCTTGACCAAGGGCAGAGCACACAAGTCTGTGATGGCCAGTGAAACTGGGGGTGATATCCCAGGAATTCATCTTCACAATATGAAGTTGCCATAAAGTAAATCCCAGCACACTACTGATTGCCTTGAAATAGGAAAACAGTGGCTGACAGGAATAATACACAGTGCACGCCAGTGTTTTTAGAGTGCCCTGGAGTGGGGCTTGTTAAAACTAATGGGTAAGAGATCCCAGGCACTGTATTGTGAGAAGCAACACAGTGTAGAAGAAAGAACATTGTACTCTGGAGGGGATGGGGTGGGGCAGAAAGCCTGAGCCTCGCTCAGCACTTGCAAATTGTACCCCCTGGACAACTCTGTAACTTGCCAGAGCCTCAGTTTCTTCTAGGAAACAAAATAGCAAAGGATGTGAAGGCATTTGGTAAACTGTAAAATACAATTTCCTTTACAACCTATTTTTATTTCACCCTTAATAAAAAGGAAAGCCACCTATATGAAATATCAGAAGATCTGGAGGGATCACTACATAGGGATTCTACAAATCTTACTGTCTTTATGTAGGTGTGATCTTTTTCTCATGTCTGTTTTATCAAATATTTGAAATCACATTCAAGCTGTGCCCTGCAAATTATAGTCAGTGACAAATGTGCTGGGCAAAAAATGTATGGTTTATTATTTACTGTGTAACAATCCTAGACTGACAGCTAATATCTAAAGGGGCTGCTTTAGACCATTATTAGTTAGTAATGAAAAATTATTCAATCCTATTGTAGTTCTGCAAGAAAAAGACAATTCTGAGAGAGAGAAAACAAGTTTTATAATGTCTTGATTAAGGCCTGATCCATACTGACTGAATTTGAAGCAAATCATTGGCTGCTTAAAGGTCAAGCTTTATTATGCATTGACTTTTGTAATAATCTGTTCTATAGGATGATATGCAGAATCAAGATCTCCTTGGATTCTCCCTTGCAAAAGGAAGGAATTGGAATATATCAAGAGCAGTTGGGGCCGGGATGTTACTGATTCCTTCTTACATGTCAGCATGGTTTTTGTGGTCGATAGCTGTACTCCAGCGGAAATACACATGAATTCTGAAAATAAGCATGCATATGGGAAAACATGATCCATTGCAGATGCAAGATTTATCAGCTTGCCTCTCGTGACCCATATGGTAGCAAAACTAATGGCTATTTGGAAGCTATAAATTTAGCAAAACCCTTTGTAGAAGGGAACTCGTGTTTACTCATGGTGTATGTTAAGTGGCCCGATTGTCATGAAACAGCTGAACCATTGAGAGGCATCCTTTTCTGAACACTAAATTTGTACACAGTGGCCCCATTCACTTGGAAACACTCTTTATTTTATAAGGAACACAGCATTCCAGTGCAATTACTCTAATGAACAACACCAACAAAATACCACTCAGGCCCTGCAGGATGAAACACATCCCACAATACCAATTTCTGGAAAAAGTTAAGAGGGAGGAAATTTATTTCCCATGTCACAGACCTAAAAAACCTTGTCACACTTGTCTTCTTCCTCAAATCAATTCAATGCAATGGATTAAAAAAAAAGATCTTGGACAAACGGTGTGAATTTCAGGCACCCCATGGGAGTTACTTTGGAATAGAGCAGCTAAGAGCATTTCTTAGATTTTTTCCTTTGTAAAATGGCAAGAGGGTGACAATTGATTATCTCTGAGGTTTGTCCCAGCTGTGACATCCCAGGATCCTATGATTCCATAAGATTTAGGTCCAGCAGCCAGGTGGACAGCCTCCTGAATCCCTGGGATTTAAGGCTGGGGTCACAGACTTAAACACCTTGGCGGGCCGGTGGGCAAGGTCAGTGAATGTGTGACCTGGAGGTTAACATGGCGGATGCCCTTTTAAAAGGGCGCTCCCATTGAGCTCCAACCTGGTATGGCCATGTGGGAAATGCTAGCAGACATCTTCCAATTTTCTGAGAGAAGTCAGAAATATGGATTTTAAAAATATAAATCTCCCAATTTGAAAGTGTTGATGAGAAATGCAGAAGACTTAAAAACACAGTATAATGGCAAAATATACCTGGTCCACAAATTACCAGCTGAAAATCTCTGGTTTAAGGTTTGCTAAATCTACCCCAAATTATTTCCTTCAAGAAGCCTCACATTCGTATCCGTCTCTGCTTTGGGTTAAGGTACAGAAAGGCTCATGGGTTTTCTGGTGTGCTCACACATGGGACCAACATTATGTTTTTTCTGTAGCTCTTTAGCTCTAGTTACCTGGTTAGATTTGTAAGGTCAGTGATTTTCAAACTTCTGAGCATAGAAATCCCACTTTCAAAATTATGTCATGGAATTTAGAAACAAAAGGGGGTTTACTGGTATATATTTTGTGGTTCAAATTTATGAGAACAATGAGAGCAATGATGACAAAAAGACCCTATGATTAATAAAAATAAATGAAATTAAGATCTATGCAATCTTATAGGAATTTCATTCAATTATTTTCCATACTTTGTTTTGGTTTACAGTTTTGAAAAATACTTGTTTATACAGATTAAGTAGTTGAGAAAGGTAACAGAAGTTTAAATACTTCCCTTGAAATATTTGGATTGTCTTCATTTAACTGATTAAGAAGCTTGGAAGAAAGATAAGAGGAGGTACTTACTACCCATTCAATATCACCTAGAGAGAAAGCAAAAGAGAAGCACAGAACTTTTGCTTCCAGTAATGGCAGCCAAAGTAATTAAAGCCAACTCTCTTGCCAAGGAAAATTTTAAAATTGAACAAAATATTTTAAAAATCTATTTGAACACTGATAGTTGACAGATAGTGCAGTCTAGATCCTGGGTCGGACAGAGGCTCAGGAAGGTGAGTCCAGTTTGGGACAGCTTTTCCCCTTGGAGTCATGTGCAAATTCTTGGAGATCACTGACAAGCTGGGAACCTTAGCAACTCTTCTGACAGCCTCACTGAGTTTGAATCAAGATCAAAAGGGCTATACTTTAGGATTTAAAATGTACCAGAAATAGGCCCTCATAGTACATCTCACCTATAAATCAACTCAATTTCTGAAATTGTCTTGAGGTTATTTTGGAGCAGTAATACCTCCAGGCACCTAACCCAAACAAACAAACAACACAAACACTCTCTGGAGTAGGATATCAAGGATGTCATCTTGGTCCTCAAATTATTTCTACAAATAATTGTGCAACTATGTTGGCACAAAATTAAAAATAATCAGACACCCAAGGAGAGAGGACATCATGAATGAAAAACCACCATAGAAACAGAACTACCAAGGCATGGACTTAAAGTAACTGTAACTATTATACTTAAAGAGAAAAAGACTAAGATTGGATTTTAGCAGAGAATTGTAATCTGTGAAAAATGATGTAAATATGAAAAAATAATAACCAAAATTCAGTGGATAGTTTTGCAGCAGACTAGGCATAGGTGAATAAATAGGTAACTAGATGTAGATGAGAAGGAAATACCCTTATAGAAGCACAGAGCGACAAAGGGATGGAAAAGAAGGTTGGAGACAGAAAGGATCTAGTGAAAAGTTCTGACCTACATGTATTTGCAGTCCCACATGTAGTGGGGAGAAATGAAGGAGAAGTAATATTTGAAGAGGCAATGGCTGAGAAATTTCTATAAGTGAAAAAACAAACCACATCACTCCACATATGTAAGAAGCTTCATGAATGCTAAATAGGAAAATTAACACCCAAAGAAATCATAGTAAAATTGCTAAAAAACAAAGATAAAGAGAAGGTCATACAAATAGCTGGGGGTGGGATGAGGTGAGGAGGGGTGGGGAGGGGGGTGGTGGGAAGTAGTTTGACATCTAACTATCAAAACAACAGAAGCCAGTGGTATTAGTTTTCTATTGCTCTGTAACAAATAGTCATAAAATCAGTGGCTAAAATAACACCCATTTATTATCTCACAGTTTCTGTAAGTTAGAAGTCCAGGCACAGGGTAGATGGAGCTGCTGCTCATGACCAAACTGAAATCAAGGGGTCAGCTGAGCTGAATTCTCATCTACAGGCCCTGGAGAAGAATCTGCTACCTACCAGATTCATTCTGGCTGTTGGAAGCATTAACTACTTTGTGGTTACAGAACTGAGAAGCTTGTTTCTTTGCTGACTGACAGCCAGGAGCTGTTCTCAAGTTCTAGAGCCCCGGGGCATTCCTGGTCATGTGGCCCCCTCCATCTTGAAAATCAACAAAGAAGAATCTTCCTCACACAGGATCCCTCTTGTGCTTTGAAATCTCTTTTGCCAGGAAAAATCTCTTTTAGGAATCATCTGATTAGGTCAGGACCACTGAGGATAATCTCCCTATCTTAAGGTTAACTGATTTGTGACTTTAATTACATCTGCAAAATCTCTTCATACCAGCACCTAGACCAGTGTTTGATTGACTAACTTGGAGAAGGTGCATGTATAGCAGGGAGAAGTTTGGGGGTTGGCTTAGGAATGTGTTTTCCACACCAGGGGACCAAGGAATGATATATTTAAAGTGCTGAAAGAATACGAATTTCATCCTAGACCTCTATACCTAGGGAATCTGCATTAGTCAGGGTTTTCCAGAGAAACAGAACTGACAGTATGTATATGTGTATATGTGTGTGTGTGTGTGTGTGTGTGTGTGTGCTTGTATGTATATGTAAATATTAAGAGGTTTATTATAGAAATTGGCTCATGTGAGTGTAGGGATTGGTAAATTCAAAATCCATAGGGCAAGCTGCAAGTTGGGAACTCCAATGACGTTTCTGGTGAATTCCCCAGGAGAAGGGGGCTGGCTGAAATAGAGAAACTCTTTCTGACTGCTAAAATCATCAGCTCTCCCTTTAAGGCCTTCAACCAAATGGATGAGACTTCTCTCATTGTTGAAGGCAATCTCCTTTGTTGATTATGAATGTAATCAGCTGTAGATGCAATCAACTGACTAATGATTTAAATCCACCAAATACTCTCACAGTTAACAGTCAGGCCAGTGCTTGCTTGACCAAACAACTGGACACCACCACCTGAAATTAGCTATCACAATACCATAAGAATAAAGGGGATATAGAAGCACTTTTAGACAAATAAAGCCTGAAAGAATTCATTGCCAGCAGACCCACCCCAAAGGGGCCATGATCCCCAATGGAAGGTCAAAGATGCAAGAAGGAAAGGAGTCCAATGAAACAGGGTAAATGTATCAGAAAATCTAAATAAATATTGAATGTATAAAACAAAATATATTGAGGTATTTGAAAAAATATGAAATTAAAATATAAACAACAATGAGATATGAAGGCATATTTACACCTTAAGTGTAAATATGCCTTGTTAAGTCAAGGATGTATACTGAAATCTCCAGGGCAGGAGTTGATAAGCTTTTTCTGTAAAGGGCCAAACAGTAAAGACTTTAAGATTTGTGGGTCAGACTATGGGAGTACCACATTTGGTCCCTGTCCCCAACTACTCAACTCTGCCCTTGTAGCAGGGCAGCTATAGAAAATACACAAAGAAATGAGTATAGCAGTGTTCCAACACAAATTTATGGGCCTAGGAATCTGAATTTCACTTAATTTTCAAATGTCATGAAATATCACTAAGTAATATAAATATTAATAATATTATATTAATATTGTGGTCTCTACAGTATCCATTAAAAGAATTGTTAAAAGTGTATAATTTGCAAGCCAAAAAGATGAAGACGTAAAAATAAAATTTAAAAAAAGTCTCAATCTGAAAGCGGATAAGAAAGGAAAGAAAAGAAAATAGAACAGATGGGGCAAATAGCAATTAATAAGCTGGTAGACTTAAACCTAAATATATTAGTAGATACATTAAATAGAAATGCACTAAGTAATCTGCTTAAAATATAAAGATTGTCAGACTAGAAAAAGAGGAAAACCCAGTGATGAGTAACACACAAAATATATACGCTTGCAGAAAAGATGAAAGTAAAAGATGTGCCATTTAAACAGTGCAAAAAGAAAGTCATTTCAAAATCAGATAAGGCATACCATAAGGCAACAAGCAGTACCAATGGTAAATGCTATGTCACTGCATGTAAGTAATAGCATAGACTCAAAATAATACAGCAAAATTTGACGGGATCACAAAAAGTAAAAGATAAACCCACAATCAAAATGGAAAAAATTAATATAACTCTCTTGGCAACCAACAGAACAAGCAGACAAATTCAATAAAGATTTAGAAATATGAATAAGATTATCAGGAAACAGGATTAATAGGCACACAGAGCACTGCATTGAAGAACTGCAGAATATATTCTTTTCAAGCCACACAGAATTATTTCCAATAAACTGACAATAAGCTATACCATTAAGCACCTATCCACCAATTACAAATGATTGCAATCATTTAATACACTCTCTGATAATACAGTTAAGCTATATAGCAATCACAGAATAGATGACTATAAAATCCCCATATGTTTGAAAAAATTAAAATACACCTCTAAATAGCCCTTGGTCAAAAAAGAAATTAAAATGAAAATTACAAAATATTTTTAACAGTATAATAAAAATATGTACCACATTGTAATAAACAGCTAATGCCAGGTTTAGAGGGACTTTCATAGCCTTAAACGCATGTTAAAAAAAACAAGAAATATTTAAAATCAATAAATTAAACATCCAACTTATGAAGTTATTTTTAAAAACCAGTGAATTAAAACTAAAAAACGTGTTACATATGGAGTTATTTATAGATATGCGTATATACCTGGGTCAGTAGATGCACATATTATTTCCTTACTGTCAACTCAGAGGACATAGAAGCAACAGCAACAAATACATCTAGCACCCAGATCTTGGTTTCTATAACCATCGTCCCATCAAAGGAACCAGGGCCCCTTGGAGAAGTGGCTGATTCTAGGGTTGAGGCAGGAAATATGCAAAATTAGCCTGGAGCATCTTGTAACGCCAAAAAGTAAGTAAGTAAGGGCTCAAAATAAATAAAGTGTTAGATTAGAATCCAAAATAAGAAGATATACCCATGAGTCCATACTGATATGAATAAATTGAATAAATAAATAAAAGGAGAGAATAGAAAAATCTGCTGCATAAAATTATTTTGATAGATACTCCACCTTCAAAAGGAGCCTAATTCCTCACCCCTTAAAGTGGGTGTCACCTAGTGACTTCCCTCTGGAGAGCTCAGTGTGGAAAGGGGGTAAAGTATAGCTCTACAGTGGAGAAACCTAATGAAAACCACCTCAGCCAGGCGATCAGGGTCAACATGAACAGTGGTAAGTCATGTTGATAGTTTGTACCCTGGATACGATATGAAGAAAATGGCACTTGACTCTGGTCTTCCTCCCCAAAACACATAATGTGTCTAATCGTGAGAAAAACAGAGAAATCCCAATTGAGGAACATTATCAATACTTAGCTAGTAGTCCTCAAAGCTCTCAAGATCGTCTAAAACAAGGAAAGCCTGAGAAACTGCCAGCCAAGAGGAGCCTAAGGAGGCATGACGACTCATGTAATGGGGGATCCCGGAAGGGATTTTGAACAACAACAAAAAAGGACATTCGATAAAAACTAAGGAAATCCGAATACTGCATGCACTTCAGTTAATAATAATGTGTCAATTTTGGTTCATATTTGTAACAAATGTACCATACTTATGTAAGACACTAATAATAGGAAAACTAGGTGTGTGGCATATGGAAATTCTTTGTACAATGATTGCAGTTTTTCTATCAAGTTAAAACTGCCCCAAAAGAAAAAGTTTATTTAAAAATACTAAAGAAACCTAAAGGAAGGAAATAATAGAGATTAGAGCAGAGACTAATGAAAGAGAAAACAAATATATAGTAGAAAAGATCATCAAGGCAAACATTGATATTTTGAAAAGACACCAGAAATTGATAAACCCCTAGTGAGTCTGATCCAGAAGAAATAAAAGAAGGCATCATAACCAATATCGGTGTGAAACAGGGCATCATCATAGATGTCACAAACCGTAAAAGGATGACAGGATATAATGGACAATATTATGACATAATGTTGGAAATCTGACAAAATGGCAAATTTCTACAAGACCACAATTTATCAAAAAGAACAAAGAAATTTTTTTAAAATCCAAGTAGTCCTGTAACTATTAAAGAAACCGTGTCTACCGTAGTACTAGTACTATGAGTAGTAATTATTATTGTCGTCGTCGTCACAGCTGCTGCTCCTATTAACCTTCCCACAAAGATAACCCAGTCTCCAGTGACTTTGGCAGAAAATTCTACCAAATTTAAGAAGTTTGAGAAACAAAGAACTCCAATCTTACATAAACTTCCAGAGATTTGAAAATGAGGGAACACATTCCCATTCATTTCATGAGGCTATCCTAACCTTGAAACCAAACCTGTCAAAGAAAAGAAAATTACAGACTAATCTCAATCATGAACAGAGACACAAAATCCCAAAAGAAGAATCAGCAAGCAAAATCCAGCAATATAGAAAGAAAAGGATAGTTATTTAGGGTAAGTTGGGTTTTATTCCATGACTGCAACAGTTTCAATATTTGAAAAATCAATCAAGGTACCCCCTACATTGACATTAAAGAAAGGAAAAAAACATGATCATCTTAATTGATGCAGGATAAAATTCAATATCCATATATGATAAAAACTCTTTGAAAACTAAGAAGAAAAGAACTTTCTTGATCTAATAAAATGTATCCACAAACTATCTACAGCAAACAGCACCCTAATGAAATGTTGGAAATTTTCCCTTTGAGACTGGGGACATAAAGACATCTACTTTCATCATTCCTATTTAAAGTTACACTGGAGGTATCAGAGTGTGCAGTGAGGCAAGAAAAGGAAATAAAAGTTGTAAGACTAGGAAAGAAAAAGATAAAACTTTTATTCACTGACAATGCAACTGTGTCTGTAGAAAATCCAAAAGCATATACAGTTAAATTATTAGAATTAATGTGAGCTTAACAAATTTGTGAGATACAAGGTCAACACACAAATATTAATCACATTTCTATATACCAGTAACTAGTCTGAAAATGAAAACTTTTGAGAGATACCATTTACAATTGCAAATTATATTAAACGGTTGAGGAAAAATGTGACAAAGAAAATTATCAAAGATTACTGAGAGATTTTAAATGATGACCCAAAATAGATACCCTGTGTTCTTAGATTTCCAACTTACCACTAACTGAATGCTACTATGGATTTTGTGGGACTTTATAAGTTGATTTAACTATGTATATGAAAATGTAAAGGGCCAAGAGTAGCCAAGACATTTTTAAAGAAGAACAAGGGAGGGGAAGGGAATTATTTACTGGATATCAAGACTTATAGAGCTACAGCAATTATGACAGCATAGTATAAGTGCAAGAATAAACCAGAAGATTAATGAAATGGAAGAGAGTCTAGAAATAGATACATGCATATAGAAAGACTGAACAAAGAGCAAACTACAGACAGCTAGAGAACCTTATGAAAAATAAAATGACACACACCTTACCCAAAAATAAATCCCACATATATTATATCTCTAAAGAGGAAAGGCAAAGCAAAGCAAGGTCCTAGAAGTATGTATGTATGCATATATGTGTATATGTATGCATATATTCATGATGTAAATGCAGGACATATACAAAACACAAAACCCGTAAAGTAATAGATTAATAAATTTCACTACATTAAAATTAAAAGTTTTTGTTCATCAAAATTGATCATTAAGAGTAGGGGGACATACCTCCCCACTACATGGGACCTGACTCCCAGGGATGTAAATCTCCCTGGCAATGCAGGATATAACTCCCAGGGATGAATCTGGTCCTGGCATCGTGGATTGAGAACATCTTCTTGACCAAAAGGGGAATGCAAAATGAAATGAAATAAAGCTTCAGTGGCTGAGAGATTCCAAATGGAGTCTAGAGGTCACTCTGGTGGGCATTCTTACACACTACATAGATAACCCTTTTTAGGTTTTAATGTATTGGAATAGCTAGAAGTAAATACCTGAAACTATCAAACTGCAATCCAGTAGTCTTGACTCCTGAAGACGATTGTATAACAATGTAGATTACGAGGGGTGACAGTGTGATTGTGAAAACCTTGTGGATCACACTCCCTTTATCCAGTATATGGATGGATGAGTGGAAAAATGGGGACAAAAACTAAATTAAAAATAGGGTGGGATGGGGGTATGATTGGGTGTTCTTTTTTATTTTTATTTTTTATTCTTATTCTGAATCTTTCTGGTATAAGGAAAATGTTCAAAAATAGATTGGGGTGATGAATGCACAACTAAATGATGGTACTGCGAACAGCTGATTGTACGCCATGAATGACTGTATAGTATGTGAATATATCTCAATAAAACTGAATTTAAAAAAAGAGTAGGAGGACATAGAAAGGGGGCAGAAATTTGTAACATATAATCAACAGAGTCGTGCTGAGAATCCCTAGAAATCAATATGAAAAAATAACCCAGTAGGAAAAAAGGGCAAGGGATTTGATAAGGAACCACAAAAAAAGAGGATTCCAAATATCCAATAAACAAGTGAAGGGACTCATTTCATTAGTCATCAGGGAAATGCAAATTAAAAGTACAATTAGATTCTATTATATACCCATCAGAATGGCTAAAATTGAAAAGGCACAGTAAAAAACGTATGCATGTGGAGCAATGTGTACATGGCCACACAAGTACTGTAGGGATGAATTATTACAACCACTTTGTTAAGAAGTTTGGCATTATCCACTGAATATGGATATACATAGACAGGATCCATAGTTCACTTCTAGGTATATACCTAATAGAAATCTGTGCACATTTGTACCAAAATACATAGGAGCTCATTCATAGAGGCATTATTCATAATAACTCAAGCTAGGAACAAACCAAATATCCATTAACAATAGAACAGATAAATCATGGTATGTTCATAGAGAGGAATACCAAAGAGCAGTAACAGCGAACTACTGCTACGTGCAACAACGTGCAATCATCTCAAACGTAATATTGACTGCAAAAAAAAAAAAAAAAAAAAATAGCAGCCACAAAATAATGCATGAATTCATTTATATAAAGTTAAGAAAAAACAGAAAAGTTACATTCTAGTGTTTAGGGATCATGCTTATGTTGTAAAACTGTAAAGAAATGCAAGGAATTGATTACCATAAAAATCAGACTAGTAGTTAGCTTTGGTGAGGGGCAGCAGGGAGTGATGGGGGGTCCTCTGTTTTCTGGCAAGGTTCTATTTCTCGAGGTGCATAGTGGTTTCATGTGCTTGCTTTATGATAATTACTTGAGCTCTATGCCTAGTTTTTGTTTTTTTTTTTAATCTTCATTTTATTGAGATATATTCACATACCACGCAGCCATACAAAACAAATCATACTTTCGATTGTTTACAGTACCACCACATAGCCGTACACCCATCACCCAAATCAATCCCTGACACCTTCATTAGCACACACACAAAAATAACAAGAATAATAATTAGAGTGAAAAAGAGCAACCGAAGTAAAAAAGAACACTGGGTACCTTTGTCTGTTTGTTTCCTTCCCCCATTTTTCTACCCATCCATCCACAAACTAGACAAAGTGGAGTGTGGTCCCCACGGCCTTCCCAATCGCACCGTCACCCCTCACAAGCCACACCTTCATACAACTGTCTTCGAGATTCATGGGTTCTGGGTTGTAGCCTGATAGTTTCAGGTATCCACCACCAGCTACCCCAATTCTTTAGAACCTAAAAAGGGTTGTCTAAAGTGTGCATAAGAGTGCCCACCAGAGTGACCCCTCGGCTCCCCCTGGAATCTCTCTGCCACTGAAGCCCACCTCACCTCCTTTCACATCCCCCTCCTGGTCAAGAAGATGTTCTCCGTCCCACGATGCCAGGTCTACACTCCTCCCCGGGAGTCACACTCCACGCCGCCAGGGAGATTCACTCCCCTGGGTGTCCGATCCCTGGCTAGCACTTCCAGCACAATGTTGAATAACAGTGGTGACAGCGGGCATCCTTGTCTTGTTCCTGATCTTAGAGGGAAGGCTTTCAGTCTCTCACCATTGAGTACTATGCTGGCTGTGGGTTTTTCATATATGCTCTTTATCATGTTGAGGAAGTTTCCTTCAATTCCTACCTTTTGAAGTGTTTTTATCAAAAAGGGATGTTGGATTTTGTCAAATGCCTTTTCAGCATCTATTGAGATGATCAATTGATTTTTCCCTTTTGACTTGTTAATGTGTTGTAATACATTGATTGATTTTCTTATGTTGAACCATCCTTGCATGCCTGGAATAAACCCCACTTGGTCATGGTGTATGATTTTTTTAATGTGTCTTTGGGTTCGATTTGCAAGTATTTTGTTGAGGATTTTTGCATCTATATTCATTAGGGAGATTGGCCGGTAGTTTTCCTTTTTTGTAACATCTTTGCCTGGTTTTGGTATTAGATTGATGTTAGCTTCATAAAATGAGTTAGGTAGTGTTCCATTTTCTTCAATGTTTTGAAAGAGTTTGAGTAAGATTGGTGTCAGTTCTTTCTGGAAAGTTTGGTAGAATTCCCCTGTGAAGCCAACTGGCCCTGGGCATTTATTTGTGGGAAGATTTTTGATGACTGATTGGATCTCTTTGCTTGTGATGGGTTGGTTGAGGTCTTCTATTTCTTCTCTGGTCAGTCTAGGTTGTTCATATGTTTCCAGGAAATTGTCCATTTCCTCTACATTATCCAGTTTGTTGCCATACAGTTGTTCATAGTATCCTCTTATAATTTTTTTAATTTCTTCAGGATCTGCAGTTATGTCACCTTTTTCATTCATTATTTTGTTTATATGGGTCTTCTCTCTTTTTTATTTTGTCAGTCTAGCTAGGGGCTTGTCAATCTTGTTGATCTTCTCAAAGAACCAACTTTTGGTGATATTTATCTTCTCTATTGTTTTTTTGTTCTCTATGTCATTTATTTCTGCTTTAATCCTTGTTATTTCTTTTCTTCTACTTGGTTTAGGATTGGTTTGTTGTTCATTTTCTAGCTTCTTCAGTTGATCCATTAGTTCTTTGATTTTGGCTCTTCCTTCCTTTTTAATATATGCGTTTAGTGCTATAAATTTCCCCCTTAGCACTGCTTTTGCTGCATCCCATAGGTTTTGGTATGTTGTGTTCTCATTTTCATTCGTCTCTATATATTTAGCAATTTCTCTTGCTATTTCTTCTTTAACCCACTGATTGTTTAGCAGTGTGTTGTTTAACCTCCAGGTATTTGTGAATTTTCTAAGTCTCTGATGGTTATTGACTTCTAATTGTATTCCATTGTGGTCAGAGAATGTGCTTTGAATAATTTCAATCTTTTTAAATTTATTGAGGCTTGTTTTATGTCCCAGCATATGATCTATTCTGGAGAAAGTTCCATGAGCACTAGAAAAGTATGTGTATCCTGGTGATTTGGGATGTAATGTCCTGTATATGTCTGTTAAATCTAATTCATTTATCAGATTCTTTAGGTTTTCAATTTCCTTATTAGTCTTCTGTCTGGTTGATCTATCTATAGGAGAGAGTGATGTGTTGAAGTCTCCCACAATTATTGTGGAAACATCAATTGCTTCCTTTAGTTTTGCCAGTGTTTCTCTCATGTATTTTGTGGCACCTTGGTTGGGTGCATAGACATTTACGATTGTTATTTCTTCTTGCTGAATTGCCCCTTTTATTAGTATGTAGTGGCCTTCTTTGTCTCTCAAAACATCCCTGCATTTAAAGTCTATTTTATCTGAGATTAATATTGCTACACCTGCTTTCTTTTGGCTGTAGCTTGCATGAAATATTTTTTTCCATCCTTTCACTTTCAGTTTCTTTGTGTCCCTGTGTCTAAGATGAGTCTCTTGTATGCAACATATTGATGGTTCATTTTTTTTGATCCATTCTGCGAATCTATATCTTTTAACTGGGGAGTTTAATCCATTTACAATCAACGTTATAACCGTGAAGGCATTTCTTGAATCCGCCATCTTTTACTTTGGTTTATGTTTGTCATATTTTTCCCGTCTGTCTATTAATATCCTTTATTGTACCCATACCGAATCTCTTTAGTACTGAACCTTTCTCCAAGTCTCTCTGTCCTTTCTTTGTTTCTCTGTCTGTAGGGCTCCCTTTAGTATCTCCAGTAGGGCAGGTCTCTTGTTAGCAAATTCTCTCAGCATTTGTTTGTCTGTGAAAAATTTAAGCTCTCCCTCAAATTTGAAGGAGAGCTTTGCTGGATAAAGTATTCTTGGCTGGAAATTTTTCTCACTCAGAATTTTAAATATATCGTGCCACTGCCTTCTCGCCTCCATGGTGGCTGCTGAGTAGTCACTACTTAGTCTTATGCTGTTTCCTTTGTATGTTGTGAATTGCTTTTCTCTTGCTGCTTTCAGAACTTGCTCCTTCTCTTCTGTGTTTGACAGTGTGATCAGTATATGTCTTGGAGTGGGTTTATTTGGATTTATTCTATTTGGGGTTCGCTGAGCATTTATGATTTGTGTATTTATGTTGTTTAGAAGATTTGGGAAGTTTTCCCCAACAATTTCTTTCAATACTCTTCCTAGACCTTTACCCTTTTCTTCCCCTTCTGGGACACCAATGAGTCTTATATTTGGACGTTTCATATTATCTATCATATCCCTGAGGTCCGTTTCGATTTTTTCAATTTTTTTCCCCATTCTTTCTTTTATGCTTTCATTTTCCATTCTGTCATCTTCCAGGTCACTGATTCGTTGTTCAACTTCCTCTAGTCTTGTACTATGAGTGTCCAGAATCTTTTTAATTTGGTCAACAGTTTCTTTAATTTCCATAAGATCATCCATTTTTTTATTTAGTCTTGCAATGTCTTCTTTATGCTCTTCTAGGGTCTTCTTGATTTCCTTTGTATCCCATACTAGGGTCTCATTGTTCATCTTTAGTTCTTTGAGTAGCTGCTCTAGGTGCTGTGTCTCTTCTGATCTTTTGATTTGGGTGCTTGGGCTTGGGTTATCCATATCGTCTGGTTTTTTCATATGCTTTATAATTTTCTGTTGTTTTTGGCCTCGTGGCATTTGCTGAACTTGATAGGGTTCTTTTAGGATGTGTAGACCAATTGAAGTCCTTATCTCTGATTTATCAGATCTACAGCTTCGTGGAGTACACTTTCGCTAACTAACCAGCAGGTGGCGTCCACGAGCCACCTGTTCTCTACAAGCCAGTTCTCCCCTGTTTAGCCTTTTTGGTGATTGGGGGAGTGAGTCTTGTGGGGTCCAATTGGTGTACCAAGCTTGCGTGTGTAGTTGGTGTTGCCTGCCCTGTATATGGGGCTTGTTTCTGGGCAGTCAGGGAGGGGGGGTGGCTCTAACAATCAAATCTCCCTGGTGATCCTAGAGTTTTAAAGCTGCTGCAATAGTCTAATCCTTCAGTTCAGTCCTGCCACAGTTGTCTCTGCCACTGACCCACAAGTCCTTGGTATTGGCGTATGGCTCCTGAGACTTGCAAGTGGGCCCCTCTTCCAGGCCGTGCACCCCGGGTCCTCTGTTGAGGGATGACTGTGCTATGTCACAGGTGAGTGCCGTCCCCCCAGGGCAGTTCTGGGCTGCTGGGCTGTGTAGGGAGGCTCCCAGTCTGCTGAAATGATGGCTGAATGGGGCTTTGTTAATTCACACTGCTCTACCTTCCCAACTCTGGGACAATCAGCTGAGGTTGCAGGGAAGGCTAATGTCCACGCCCAGTTTTGTGGTGTGTGCCTGTTATTTGAAGCACTTCCGTCACACTGGGTTGTCTGGGGCAGCTCTGGGCTATGGGGCTGGCGATGGGCAGGAGTGTTTCCTGTCCACTAGGATGATGGCTGTGAGCGGACACCCCCCTTTTCTTGGGAAGTTGTGGTGTTTAGTGAATTTTCTCAGCCACTGGATTATTGCGTTTTGTCTCAGAGCTCTCTTAGTTTTGCTCTTGACTTGACCTGCCCAAATAGCAAGTCTTTGAAGCTTTCTGTATTGGGCTTCTTAGAGTAATTGTTTTAGAAAAAGAAAAAAGGATTAAAAAAAAAAAAGAAGAAAAAAGGGCCCTCCTCAGAGATCTAATGGGTTATTGAAATGCTAAGAGACAAAGCAACCAGGGCCATTAAGGAAAGGTCCACAGGGCAGAGAGATCAGCTTTTCTTCGGGATTTGCATATGCGCCTCAGGGCCTGAGCTCGGGCCTGAGCTCTGCCCTTCCCCTTTCTATGTTCACCAGAACTCCAAAAATCCTCCACTTTTATTTTGGAGTTTTTTGTGTTGTTTTTTTTTCCTCTATGCCTGTCTCCTCTCTGCTGGGCTGGCTGCTCTCAGATTCTCTGGTGTCTGGTCTCAGTCTATCTATGGTTGGAGTTTGGATCAGTAGAATGAGTTTCCGATAAGGGCTGCCACTGCAGTTCTCCCTTCTCCTTCCCGGAGCTGACAGCCCCTCCTCCCACGGGACTGAGCCTGGCAGGGAGGGGCGCAGGTCCCCTGGCCGCAAAAACTTACAGATTTCGCTGATCTCAGCAGTTCCACGTTTTCATGAGTGTTGTATGAAGTATGCCCAAAGTCAAATTGCTCTGTGGTGTCCAGTCCACGCAGTTCCTGGCTTTCTACCTACTTTCCTGGAGGAGTAACTAAAACATACAGCTCACCAGTCTGCCATCTTGCCCCGCCTCGACTATGCCTAGCTTTTGTATGCATTCAATATTTATTCAATTTAAATCAATTTGAAACAGTGTATATGGCATGATCCTATTTGTGCATGCGTATTTTATAGCCTATTCATGTATTGGTTAAGATACTTTGGTTGCAGATAAACAGAAAATCCAAATTTAAAAAAAGGAACTGGGAAGAGAAGCACACACAATAATTAAAATGATCTATACGCTGATAATATCATGGTATGACATGGCACCTGTTCACTTGTTCTGGAACGACCTTTTGTCATTTCAGAAGCTGGTGTGCTGGAGCCTTGCCTGCCATTTAATTAAGCACAGAGCATATGTACTATAAGAGTAAGTGCTTGTACAATTTTAAGTGTACAAATGCAGGCCTGGATTTTTAAAGAAGAAAGAAAGAGTTATAACATTTCCAATCAACAATGTTTATAAGAAGTTCAGCCATAAGTATAAAGATGAAAGAACAAAAGCTATTCCAAAGACATAAAACCATTACCATCCTAGAAGAAACAAAGGATGTCATCTGGCATTACAATATTTGGGTGATCTCCAGAGTGTTAAATGCTGTCAATTAACATTTGGGGATGTATTTTTCTTTTTTTTCTTAATAGTGAAATTCAAAGAAAATAGTGATAAGGATTTGAAACAACTGGTCACCTAGAATATCCAGGCAGCAAGAATAATACAATTCTGGATTGTGAGGAGGTAGAAAGAGATCAAGAATTAATTCAGAGTCTGAGCCAGCCCTGGAAGTATACACGTGAATGCACACTCACGGAATATTAGATCTTCAAGAAACCTTAGAGATCATCTAGCCCAGGGGTCCACAAATTTGGCCACTTGGCCAGTATTTTAGGCCTTACAGGCCAAATGGTCCCTGTTGCAAACTCAACTCTGCAGTTGTAGCATGAAAGCAGCCCTGGACAATAAGTAAACAAAGGACCGTGACTGTGTTCCAATAAAAGTTAATTTACAAGGAGAAGCACAGGCTTGGCCCAGCAGATCTAACCTCTGATCTAGCTCAAACTCTTCCTTTCACTTAAGAGGAAGCTGAGGCATAGAGAGGGTAATTGGGTAGCGTGGGACCGTAGAACAAGTAAATTACTTAAATTTTGATCTTTCACATTCCAGTTGAGTGTTCCTTCCACTTCCCCATGTTTGTCCTGGATTCATACCTATCTTTCCTTTCATTGTCCCCATTCCTTTCATCCTCATATGACAGAACTTAGGCACATGTCTAAATCTAGGTTCCCCCAGAAGCAGAGCCTGCAGAGGGATGTGAGCAAGTAATTTATTTGGAAAGTGATTTCAGGGAGCGTGACAGAGGGCAAGAAGAAGGAATCAATGCAAAAATGTGTCACTGAGTCAGCCACCACTGCAGGTGACTGGAGCTCCATCCTGCCAGGACCTTCTGAGGAGTCTTATGACATGTATCACATAACATAGGATAAAGAGGAAGTGTTTGGCCAATGGCCCCCATCTTTATTGGTCAAGGTGGCCCTATGGGTCTTAACTCCTCCCACTTCCAGTGCCAAGTGAGTTCCTGTGAGGTCCTACTCTGTAGTCTCAGTAACTCAGGGACAGGAATCTAGAGGCAGGCTGCATGAGGGCCTCCAGACGAGGTGCTGTCAGGTTGCACATACATGAAGATGGCCAAAGCCCGCCGAGAACCGTCACTGCAGCAGTGCCTGGAGTAGGATCTGGGGCCAAGGTGGTCCCTATCCAGGAATTAATATATTCTTGGCTGGATGCTTCCCAATGGGATGTGAGCTAATAGTTAAAATGTCAGCTGATAACAAGTTTAAGGAGGATTTTTGAAATGGACAGTCTAAGTACCAAAAGGAAATTATTTGACAAATATTTGCATGCCAGTTATGAGTCAGACATTTTTCTAGATGCTGGGTGTATAGCAGGAAACACAATCTGGTAGAATGAAACTGTGATGGCAGACTCTTCTGTATGAAAACAGATGACTGGTTTGAAGGTGAGGGAGATGAGGGCAAAGGATGAGGTGATTTTTAAAGTAATTATCCTTGCTCTGTGTTCTTAGGTAGGTCACTTTATATTTCTGGGACTGGGTTTCCCTCACTTATGAGGAACGGGGCTAAATAATCGTGAAGATAGCTTCCAGCTCTAATCCTCTAGTTTCTATCCTCATCTTACAGGACTCTAAAAAGAATTAGAGTTCTTTGTTAAGGAGCATTTGGATGATAGATACACTGAAAAGAACCAGGAGATTCTAACGCTAGATATTCATGGGTCAACCATGAACCAGGAGATTCACAGAAACCAGGAGATTCTAATGCTAGATATTTCATGGGTCAATTCGCTATTTTCTCCATCACTGGGAAGAACTAACCAAATGGGGGTACTAATTACAGATAAAACACATCTTGCCATCAGGCCTGAAGTCAACTCATAAGTAAAAACTGGTTTGCCTGAGAGAGAATGTAGAGAAAAGGAAAGTGACACACTATGTATTACAAGGGATAGGCTAAGTTATGCTGCAGTAATAAATTAACCCCAAAGTCTCAGAGACCTGATACAACTATCTCTTCCTCATGTCTCATGTCCAATATGGCTTGAGTAAGGCTTTGCTCCACACACTCATCCAGGGACCCAGGCTGGCAGAGGTTCCATCATCTAGAGATGCTTATAGGACTTGCAAAGCATCCATGGAAGAAAGAGCTTGGAACCTCACCCTGCTCTTCAAAACCTCAGAGAGGAAGTGGCACCTGCCATTTTCCCATAGGGCCCATTGGCAAAACTAGTCCCTGAGCCCCAAAAAACTACACAGTAAGTGGGAAAAGCCAGGGATCTCATGGCGAATCTGGTGAATAGGACTGCCTCTGCCATCCTTGGGTTTTGGAATCAGAAGTGATTCTTGTGTGTGACCATCCTGTAAAACTGGCCCATTCAAGCCAAGTATAATAAGCTTAAATATGCAGGGCTTCTGTTCTCTCTTGCGCCCAACACTAAATCAGCTTGACCGATTTCTTTAATCCACCAGGCTGCACAATTTTTGCCTTTTCTTCATTATCTCCTGGCAGTGATGTATGTCTTGCTACCAAGTACTGGTAGCCTGTAGACTTATATTACTAATGATGTAATTTGGAGTTTAAATTTTTATTCATATTCTTACATATCTATGCTCTGATAGTTTTCAGAGAGATCTTGATAATTTTGAAAGAAAATTTATTTACTTTAAAACAAAAATCCAGTTTTAAAACTGATTGAAGGTCTGATTCCAAGAGACTCTGTACTGTCAATCAGCAAACAGCAAACATCATATTTCCATAATTTGCATTTGGAAAAAAGATGTTTAAGAGCCAGAGATAGCTAAATTGTTAGTGCTTTCTGCACTTCTAAAAATGATTGATGTTCTTTCTTCCCTCCTATCTCACTTACAGAATTATTCAGGCCAAAATCCCATGAGGTTGGGGGTCCACACAAAGGAAGTGCCCCTAGAAAACATAATGGCTTTCCAGAGAGCAGTTGGAGCCACATGGAGAAGGTGAGCTGAGCAAGGGTGGCGGCTACCTGGACGGAGGTGTGGCCCATGCAATGAAGGCGTAGGATCAAGGATCCCATCTCCATCCTAGCCAGCTGCATGATCATGAACAAGGGACTTTCTCTGAGTCTCAGATTCCCCGTTAACGAGACAAGTGACTGGTCTAGATCTGTGATTCTCATGCGATATTTGATGGCAACTCAGGAGGCATAAAGGGCATCAGAGAGGGGATGAGAATAACTTTCCAGCCTCCTGCAGTCTGGCCCCTACAGAGAAGCTCTATTTTCTTCTGTTCTGTGATCCTGATAGGTCTCAACATATTTTGCATGACAGAAGTTTCTTTTATGATAAGAAAAATCAACGGCAAACCTAAATTTTAGGAACTAATTGGCATAATCATTTTATCTCTGAGGCATTTGGTCTGACATCTGCTGACACCAGGGAGAGTGTTTCTTACTACACACTGGAAAAATCAGAGATAAATCCTCTGCAGAACCACATCAATAGTGTGTACTTCCACACCCACGTGGGCAAAAACCGTAAGGCGAGGATGCCAGAAGAGAGCAAATCAGTTCAGCTGAAGGCTTTGACAGGAAGAAAGAATGTCTACTACATTGTCCAGACCATCAGAGAAGCACACAGCCTCCTAAGAATATCACACACACACGCACACACACACACACATACACACACACACACACACACACATACACCGACACACACGGAACATTTAAACAACTGCAGAACTTATTGATACAAACCTCTGTGAAAGATTCAGACTGAAAATGCTATTAGAATTCAGGGTATTAGCGGTTGGAATAGTTCAATTAATCACAAGGTTATGGCTATTAGAACAGAACTAAAAGCCTCAAGACTTCCTTTAAGGTGTTGCTTCTGCTGAGGTCCAGGAAGTTGTAGGACTTGCCCACAGCCATGCAGTTACTGTGGGAATTGGTGGGTGTCGGGATAGAACCAGGGGTCTAGGCTTCCAGCTAGACACAGCTTTGATTCTGCCACCCGTACCCTACAGAGGCTTTTAGAGCAGGACCAAAGTGCCGTCTTAGGAACTCAGTGGGGGGAAGACTGTGCTGACTCAACTCAAAGCCATTAGGCAGACAGTGACCCATGCACAAGAGTCCCCTTTATTTTTTAGAGTGAACAATCAAATAAAAAACCTGGACTTAGTTCTAGAGATACTTCATTAGAAAATATTAAAGTGGAAGGGATGTGTTGCAGTAAGGGGAGGGAGGCTATTGCAATAGAAGGGACTCTCAGACCATGAGATCTGCAAGCATCTCAAAGATCAGGCAGAAAAGGGCTTCTCTTTTATAGGGAGGAATAAACAAGGCTAGAAAACAGGGTGTGGGAAAGCATGATGAGGAGGGTGGCATGACCCGGCAGGAGATCAGAGAATGTTTTACCCTGAAGTTAGCCTATTCTCAGGAGGGGAACCTACAGAGGGGTGTACGCTGACTTACGCTGAGAGGAAGACAAAGCTTGGGAACCAGGGAGAGAAAATTAACCAAAGCATGGTTAACAGGCATTTTGTTCCAATTGATTAATGGGAACAAAACAATTCACCTAATCATTTAGGAGGCAAAGAATGGAGATTTGAAGGGTATCTGGCCTTGTAGGTAAACAAGGGGCATCCATGAACCTTATCTAAGCCATCTAGGGAAGGATGGTTCCTGGTAGTAAGCCACTCCCAGAACACAAAGGGATGGGGTGATTTCTTAACCTCAGCTGTTTTGGGGGATCACAAGACTCAGGTAAAGTTCATCATTGTCAGGATAAAATGAGGCATTCAGTGGTGTTATTTCCAGGCACCAACCCCTCAGCTCCCTGCCCCCAATACCTTCTCATGGTAGGAGCCACAAGAAGTGCTTTATTTTAAGAGGATAAGCGTATTTCGCAAGATTCCTCTTTTGGACCAAGTCTCAAAGTGGGTGAGGCAGCTGCTGAGACAGGATAGTGATTTCAAAATATTGAGACCCAAACCATGCTGGCCCTGACTTCTTTCCATTGACTATTTTAGAATCCATTTTTTTCATTCTGCCTGTTTAGTGACCGATGGATAAAAGACTCTATTATAACAAAGCTAAGGAAAGAAAATTTTAAATCCTGTCCCCCAGAAGTTTAATTCTTGGGTCTCTAGTAGTCATTACCCAGATTATCAGCTGGTGCCTCCCCACCTCTGAGATTTCCTTTACTTAGTTTAAACCCTCAATTTCACAACTCACCTGAGACCTTGATACCTCCCCTCCCAATTTCTGCAAATTCTCAGGGACATTTGGCCCTTCTCCAATTGCACTTAAACTGACTTAATTATCCCTTTGCCAGCCTGGACTCAAAACTCTCTGCTTTCAAGAGTTCCCATAAAAGACCCACTTGTATGATGCATTTGCCAGGTTAGCAACTTTAGTGAAGATTGAGGGGTCATAGCACATATCACCAAGCTTTCCCCCAAATTGCTCTCTCATACCCACAGCTCTCTATTTCTTGCTTTCCACCCATAAACATTTGACAGATTATTTTCTCAAACAATTCATAGCCAAACCAGCTTTATGGGAGTTAGTTTAAGCCCGGCCTACTAATCATAAACATTTCCACATTACACTAAATCTTTGCAGATCAGCAGTGTCCAGACAAGCAGCTTCGCCCAGCACCTAGGATCTTCTAGAAACACAGAATCTTAGCCATGACCCAAACCTAACTTGCAGATTCTGATTCAAGTAACAAAATCCCTGTGTGATTATATTCACATTAAAGTTTGAGAAATACTGAGTATGAGATGATTTGGATACTTTTTTTTTTCCCACCAGGGAGTCACCTGGTGAAACCTAGGGTTGAGGTGGGTGCCTCATCTATTTTTCTTTGACTGGGTCTTATGAGTCCTTAATTTTCCTCATGAATCCTGAGCTAGTGCAAGGTTTGGAGGGTACTATAAGTTCACCCAGATAACTCTTGCATATTCTCCTGCCTCTTGTCCCTTAGAGCCTCTTGAACTTAATGTCATTTTGTTCTTCTACTTTCTCTTTAGCTCTTGTGTTACATTGCTCTCTTCTGCTTCTGTATTCTCTATCACTGAGCTCTCACTTTTTCTGCATGTCTGTTTGGGTCTGTTAGAATATACCCCTGGCTATATTCTTTCTACTTAGGATACTTTTTTTTTTTTTAAATCTGAGTAACATTCATTTTCTTAATGAGTAAAATATTTATCAATCCTCCAGAATGTGCTGTCAAATAGGCTGAAAAATACTGGACTTTGGGCAGTCTCCAAGAAGTCATTCACCTTATTCTTACTTCCCATATTTGGGTCAGGGAAAGAGAATTCTCTCTCTCTTGTACTAGCCACTTCTTTAAGCACCTATAGACTGCAGAAACACACACGCGATATAAACCCAAAGTTTTCCTTCCGAGATGAGCAGTAGTCCATTCATTTTAATTCTTTACTGTGCTGCCATATGGGTAATAATGTAAGTGGCATTAGCAATGAGATGTGTTTGGCCCAATAACGTATCTTTTGTTTTAAGGACTGTTTCTTGTTACCAACACATGTCCTGGTTATATAAGAATGGTGAACAGTTCAACTCCACTTTAAAGATTAAGCAATTTAATATAGATTCATCCTGGTGTCCTCTGCTTAAAAATGCTCTTCGGAGTCTATTGAAGAGTTCACACACGGTCTTCTTGCTTTCTTAGATACATTCACTGGGAGTTTCCCTTTAGTCTTGAGAATTGATCCTTTTATCAATAAGAAACATGCCTCTTTATGTCTGCTACTACTGTTTCTTAAAGCCTACTTATCTGGTATTAACTTAACCACAACAGCTTTCTCATGCTTAGTGTTTTCCGACTCCTAAGATATAATTGACGTGTGTTTTTGTAAATAACATGTAGTTGTGATTCTAAAAAAATTTAAATCCATTTGTCAATCTGTCTTTTAACTGGAGTGTTTCATCCACTTATATTTAATGTGATATCTACATGGTTAGTTTGGAGTCTCCCATCTTATTTGCCTTAATATGTATATCATTTTTTAAAAATATTTCTTCCTGGTCTTCTTTCAGATAAACCACATAGTTTTTAGTATATTATTTTACCTTCTATATTGAATTTTTAGCTATATGTCTTTATATTATTTCTTGTTAGTTACTACAGAGGCTACCATATACATCTTTAATCTCAGCCTACCAACAAATGAGCCAGTACTATTCAATGAACATTGTAATAATATTACAACAGTATAATTCCATTTACTTCCCTCCCACTCCTTTTGCTATTATCTTATATTTTACTTCTACTTAAGTTTTAAGTCCCACAATAAGTTGTCACTGGTTTTCCTTTAAATGGTCAATCTTTTAAGGAAATTACTGTGTGTGCACAGATCTGCTAGAGGCAAATTCCACTTTTGTTAACCTGAGAATATCTTCATCGTACATTCATTTTGAGAGGATATTTTCACTGAATATAAATTGATAGGTTAAAAAGCTTTACTCTTTGGTTTTCAGCACTTTGACCATGATGTAACTAGGTATGGTTTTCTTTGTAGTCATCCTGCTTGAGAGTCACCGAGCCTCTTGGATCTATGGGTTTATTACCTTCATCACTTTGGATCATTGGAGTCTTGAAATATTTTTGTCTCATTCTCTCTTCTCTCCTTATAGGAGTTATAGGACTCCCATTTCACATATTACAGAATATTTGAGATTATCCCAAAGAACTTGGAGGCCGTGGGGTTTTTCATTCTTTTTTCCCTTGTTTCAGTTTGGATACTTTTTAATGACCTGTCATCAAATTCACTGGTCCTTCCTTCTGCTATGTGCTATTTGCTCTTAGGTCCATCTAATGATTTTTTAAAATTTATGTTGTACCTTTTATTTCTAACATTTACATTTACTTTTTTATAATTTTTATGTCTGCTGAAATTCTCCATCTCTTCTTACATGTTGACCACCTTCTTTCTATGTTCTTTAGGATTTATATAATGATTATGTTAAAGTTGCTATTGTAATTACAACATCTGAGCCGTTTCCAGATCTCATTCGATTATTTTGTTTCTTCACTGTGGGACCCACTTTCTAGCTTCTAATTTGTCTTGTGATAAGGAATAAAGTAATTAATAATTAATGATTAATAAATAAGGTAATTAATAAAAATTTAGGTAATTTAAAATTAAAGTGATTAATGTTTATCTCCAGAAAGGGGCATATCCATATCCCTTCTTCTGTTAGGCCTTTACTGTAGGGTCTGAGTCAATACACTCTATAGTTGAGCTGGCATTGGACTTTGTTGCTGTGTTGGTTTAATCAGTTAACTACTGGCTTCAACTATTTTGAAGTCAGGAAAGGGAATTTCCATTTAACACGGCCTGGGATCTGAGCACTGGTGAGTTTCCAGGGAACTTCTACTGGTTCACAACTGAGCCTCCTGCTTTCTAAATTGTGGGATGCATCTCCCTGCTTAAACTCTAGTCACCAGCTTTTGGGGTTGATGGCATGTTCTTTGCTCTCCAGCTCTCCCTGCTGGAGTGACTGTATGTACAGTGGAAATTCTTGTAATTTTGTGCATCTCCCAATTTCCCTTGGCTAAAAGCCTAGAGTGACTCAGGATTATCTCTCAGCTCTCCTTTCCTGCCTGCATTTTCAAGATATTAGCCCCAGCATTTGGTGAAGATTGGTGGGAAAGAGTTAGAGGGTAATGCAGTCTTTCTTTGCATCTGGAGCCCCTCTTGGTTCTAATTTGTCACCTCAGCCCCTATATGGACATTAAAAGTTTATTAAAATTTATTCTGATTTCTTCTTACCCTGTAAATGGGCAATTCCTTCTCCTCCCATTTCAGGTATGGATGACAAAAGGGGCTGTATGAGTTTTTTATTGGCTGCCATAACAAAATGCCACAAAGTTAGTGACTTAAAACAACACAAACCTACAGTTCTGGAAGTCAGAAGTCTGAAATGGGTCTCACTAGGCTAAAACCAAGGTGTCAGCAGGACTGTTCCTTTAGGAAGCTTTTGGAGAAATTTATTAAAATCTACAATTGAAATCCATCTCCACATGACCAATAGTGAAGTCATGAGAATTCACCGAATCTATTTTTTAGTCCCTTTCAGGAGACTTAGAGCCATTACCCATATAAACCAACACACTTTCTCCCACAGCCTTTTGCAGCATCCCTAATTTGAAAGAGAGGAAATTATTTTTCTTCACAGGCTTCCGTCACTTTCCTCCACCATTTTCTATTATTTAAAAATATAAGCCTCATCCTCTGTGTGCAAACACTGAAGAAACAAAGGGGTTATCGAGGCTCCAACTCAGGCCTTTGGAAATTCAAACCTAAAGAAACTGTTGAATTTTATCTTATTGTTTTAGACACTTGCCAAAATCAGGGCCAACTTCCTTCTCAGGGTTGCACCTACTTTTTCTTTTCTTTTGAAATTGACAAACAGAAGGGACACCTAGACACCTAGAGAACAGTGAAAGAATCATTCTGCTGCCTTTTTTTCCTTCAATAAAAACAATATAATCTAATTTATAGAGAGTTCCATATGTTTTAGGCCCTCTGCTAGTAGAGTACATTATTTTTACATGTCCCAGCAGGACTGGACAGAGGGTTATCAATGACCTAACTCCATCCACTTCATTTGAGGTAGCTCAGTGGGTAGGTCCTGCTTGTCTTTCCTGGCACCAGATGGCAACAATTTAGGGGCAAAGAATTCTCATAGGAACTTCATAAGCATCACGTTCTCCTTTTGGCGCAATGTGAAATTTATTCTTCATGGAAAAGTGCGTACAGATCCTGGTGGGACTTAAGAAATATACAACAGTCACAATTACTATTTCAATTTGCCTCTCAGAGAGAAAAACTCAATTTAATGATGAGTGTTAAAAGGTCTATAAAGGGAGATTGACCACAGGTCTCCCAGACCAGCTGGGACTCACTTGCATTAAGCAGAAATGGGAACCCCCCCAGTCTTGCTCAGTCCTCTCTGAGCCCATGTGGTAACTGCATGGACCATCAGGTACTTATGGGAACGTATCAGTAATGGGCTCCTGGGGACCAGGACCTTGAATATCTGGGTTCCTGGCAATCAGAACAGCCTGAAGGGGCCCTGCACATTACTATGCAATGGGAGCTGCCTGTTCCTTTGCTTTCTGTTGATGGGCATTTCTGATTTCCCTCTTTGCTTCTGTTGGACTTAGACTGCCATTGCTTTTTTCCTTTTTGCAAAGTTCCAGATTTCCAATTTCTTAAGGATTAAAGAGCCTGCCTAAATTATAAATTGCTCAAAGTATTTCTGCCACAGACCCATAAACAGAAGTTTGCAGCTGGATCACGTAGGCTTAAGCTCTTAAGGGCAGGGACAGGGTCTTGCCCCTTTTTGCAGGTTTTTGCATCCTTCACAACCTTCCTTGCAAAATGCCAAAGCTCACGACAAGTTTTCTGAATCCAACTTCATCCAACAATCTCCACTTTATAAATGAAGAGACTGGGGTTCAAGAGATTCGCAAACCTCACCCAGCAGGTGAATGATTCCACATGCTAATGACTATCCTCCCAGGGTAAGGGAATCCAGTTTTCTTTCAGCACAGGGGCAGGTTGCCTTCTCAGTGGCAACAAGCCTCTCTGCAAATTCGTTCCTCTGGAGCTGGCATGGTTTTTTTTTTTTTTTGTTTGTTTTTTTAAGTAATGCCTGTGTTTCTTCATTCCATGCTGGCTGGCTTGTCATGCTGTCCGCTCAGGGCACTTATCGATCTTGGTGTTTGTTTTCCCCGCAACACTGCTCTTTGCACTGACTGTCACAGTACAGCAAGCCAGGCTGCTCCGCGGGGTCAGGTTCTCAGTCTCCCAGCGCTCTGCTGCTCTGTGAGGCTATGGAAAAGACTACCTGTCTTTACAACAGGCTTTCTCCACTAATGACATTTCGGGCTGGATAATTCTTTGTTTCAGTTGGGGTTGGGGTGCATGTCCCGTGCATTGTAGGAGGTTTAGCAGCATCCTGGCTTGCACCCACTAGGTGCCAGTGGCAACCCCCTCCCAAGTAGTGACAACCAAAAATGTCTCTAGGCATTGCCAAGTGTCCCCTGGGGACAAAATCGCTGGATTGAGAACCCCTGCTTTAAGGGAACATGTTCACTGCACATTAAACCTAAACATGTAGGACCGTTTTCTCTGATATTCTGCTTGTGAGGGAGCGACAGAGTGAAACACTAGAGTCCCGTCGGAAAAATAAGTCTGTGTGTTCAGGAAACAAACATGAGCTGCCTCTGGAAACTCCAGGATATTTTCTTTAAAAACAAAAAACTTTTGTTAGTTTCCTTGTTCATAGAAGCATGCTGAAGAAGGGGGCATGACCTGTGGCATAAAAATAAGCCCTCACTTTTATATGGTATTTGAGAGTTTTAAAAAAGCTTTCCATATCTGTTAGCTCATTTTGTTTGGGATACTCAAAGCTCTAAAGGAAAATTATAATTACTATCAGTATTATTATTGCTTTGTTAAAATCATCCCCTGGAAACTGAATTCAGCAAGCTTTGAAAGCTTCTACACTGGATTTATTTTCTAGCTAGGAAAATTATGAGCAGATACATATTTCCTTTGGTCATAACTCTGCAAAATAGAAAAAAATTTCATGAAGTGTTTGCAAATGCTAGTACGTTAGACCCTGGTTGTTTCTCTCTCTCTCTCTCCTCTTCCCTAACCCAAATTGGAAAGATTGATTCAGTGGCCTTTTATAGGTTAAAAAAAAAAAAAAAAAAAAAAAAAAAATTTCTCCTTAGAGAAATGTGAGGGGATGGACAAGCCTTCTGAAAGAGCTGTGTGCTGTGAAGTTCTCCCTGCTGTAGGAGGTGCGCCATGGGGGAAACGGCTTGGTCAACAATACGAGTTGGCAAAGCCCCAGGTGGAATCATAGTGGACCTCTACTAGACTCAAAACTGTGCTTGAAAAGAAAAACCCTCCTTCAAAAATTGGTCATGTAATTTGGAACTTGGCAAATGAAGTTGGGTTGGTTGAGATAGATACAAGGACACTCGGGAAATGATGATGGCTGTGCAGGGTAGGAGAACCTGGATCTGACACAAATGGCCAGTATATGATGGGGTATCTTTTCTGATACTGTAGGAATTCTCTGCCTACAGTTAGAGGCAGTGGAACTCCCATGAAAATGTGGTCTGTTGACTTCTGCTGGATCCCCGCTTCCAGGTGTCCCCAAGAACCTTGTCAACAGCTGGTGAGGCAGTAAGGCACATTCCACGCGTCCGATGGAACTACGAACACTGGGTCAACTAGAGTTAACTCAGGACAGTGTATGAAGTGGTGTTCATGACATAACTGCCAGAACCTGCCTTTGGATTCTGCAAAATTTGTCTGTCTTGGACATTCCAGAAACAATTTTAGAATTCCTGGTCAATTGAGGAATCAGCTATGCATCCATTATTTTTTTAGCAAACTGGATTTGCTGACATCAGCTGTCCTAATAGGGAGCTTGTTTTCATTCCTTTTACTGCCTTCTCAATCAAGAGGGTGTGAGGACAGGCAGAATAATGGACACTCCCGACAGTTCCCATGGGATTAAAGCTACAATGACCCAGAACCCAGACTCCAAGCCATTGCTGATATGCAGTGGAAACCACATCACATGCTGCACAAACTGATTTCTAATTGAAATTGGCTCATCAGGGAAGGGACATGGTTTAGGGTGAAGGGAAATCAATGCCCAGAGATCACAAAGACATGAAACTTTTTGTGAACAGAAAGTAAAGAGCTGCTGCCTTCTGTGCACTTTGGTCCAAGAACGGGAAGGAGGGGCCCTGGCACTTCTCTAAGAAATTTCTCCTCATCAGAATGGCCCATCACTCAGGCTGCCTACAAGCAGAGGTCTGACCGAAGAAGAGGAGTGTAGCAAATGCTTGAAACGCACAGACCCTTACAACTTTGGAAATGTGCCCGCTGAGCCTATGGATGCCAACCACAGTCGTCTCTCACATTTACAAGCCTGGTTCCATTTGCAGAGAGCATTCTGGAACACTCCATCACTTGGAATGCAATCTGGGGAGCTGGGTTTGATGGAGCCACAGGTAAATGGATGGACATCTGCAGAGAGGGATCACGTGGGGTTTGCGTCTGGAGGGGGTGTTGCAAATGACTGAGGCATCTGGAGGTGGATGAATTAGACTCATTAGTAGGTCCTGCTCCAAGACAGCAAAAAAATGATTTGCTCATTACTGCCATCATTCTCATGTGGATGCCAGTTTGTTTTTAGCTTGAAAAGGGCACTTGCAGGAGCAGGTGCTTCACTGTGAGGCCTTTCAAAGTCATCAGGTAAGCTTGCGGATGCAGTGGGCTTCCTCAGCAACCTCACTGTCCGGGAGGTAATGGGCACCCACAAGGCTGATATTAGACATGCGTAGAGCCACATGCTGTTGCCACACCTTCATTTTTTTTTTTTTTATCTTCATTTTATTGAGATATATTCACATACCACGCAGTCATACAAAACAAATCGTACTTTCGATTGTTTACAGTACCATTACATAGTGGTACATTCATCACCTAAATCAATCCCTGACACCTTCATTAGCACACACACAAAAATAACAAGAATAATAATTAGAGTGAAAAAGAGCAATTGAAGTAAAAAGGAACACTGGGTACCTTTGTCTGTTTCCTTCCTTCCCCTATTTTTCTACTCATTCATCCATAAACTAGACAAAGTGGAGTGTGGTCCTTATGGCTTTCCCAATCCCATTGTCACCCCTCATAAGCTACATTTTTATACAACTGTCTTCGAGATTCATGGGTTCTGGGTTGTAGTTTGATAGTTTCATGTATCCACCACCAGCTACCCCAATTATTTAGAACCTAAAAAGGGTTGTCTAAAGTGTGCGTAAGAGTGCCCACCAGAGTGACCTCTCGGCTCCTTTTGGAATCTCTCTGCCACTGAAGCTTATTTCATTTCCTTTCACATCCCCCTTTTGGTCAAGAAGATGTTCTCCGTCCCACGATGCCGGGTCTACATTCCTCCCCGGGAGTCATATTCCACGTTGCCAGGGAGATTCACTCCCCTGGGTGTCTGATCCCACGTAAGGGGGAGGGCAGTGATTTCACCTTTCAAGTTGGCTTAGCTAGAGAGACAGGGCCACATCTGAGCAACAAAGAGGCACTCGGGAGGAGGCTCTTAGGCACAAATATAGGGAGGCCTAGCCTCTCCTTTGCAGCAACCGTTTTCCCAAGGGTAAAACCTGTGGTAGAGGGCTCAACCCATCAAACCACCAGTCCCCTATGTCTCACACCTTCATTTTTACAATCCAACTTCCTCACGCTCGAGTCCTCACCACTGAGGGAGTCAGAGCCCATCCCCACCCTCACCCCACATGGCCCTGCCACTGGGCAGAGCCCCCAGCAGAGGCCAGAGTGGGGCCAGGAATCCTTTCCAAAGCAGCGGCACATACTGAGGGGCATTTTGGACCTAGGGGGTGGGCAGGCTGGGCCTGGGGCAGCTTCAGAGACTCAGGGGCTCTTTCCCTCCAAGCAGAGATGAAGAGGCACCAAGACACAGCTAGTGATCCCCGAGGGACGGTCTCCCTGCAGGGGTTCAGCAGCCCTGGCTGTGAGGTCTCCTGTGTCTTTTCCTAAAAATACTGTGCAGGAGGCAGGGGAGGGTTAGGCAGAGCACAGGAGAAAGAGCAGGTAGCATATGGCTATTTTCTCTTTTTCCCTAATAAATATTTTCAGCTAATCTCATTTCTTCCATTTGTTCACACACCTAAAGCAAACTCACTGTAAAGAAATTAGATAAGAGACAAGCAAAAAGAAGAAAGTAAACTATAGAATAGGTATATAATATAGAATAGGTGGGTGCACTTGCAATCTGCCTTTCCTCCATGCGTATGTTTATATAACACAGAAATGCTCTTCTAGTACCGATACTGAGTTGACCCTGTTGTTCACAGTTTATAGATCTTGAACATTCCCTCACATTAATTTAATGCCTGTCTGGTGTTCTATGTAACATAATGCACAAGGCTGGATAGCATTTTGAGAGATTACTTTATGTTTCTTCTCCATTTCTTTCTTTCTTCCCTACCCCTCTCACCCTACCCCTTTTAAGCCAACAGCCGGCTTGGGTTTCCTCGTGCCACTAAGGTCCTATGGCCAGATAGAAGGAAGCTGCCAGTAAAATGTTTTCTTCCTTGGATTTTGCTTCCAAAAGCCCAAGCCCAATGAAGGGTCGGGTCAGGTGACTCTGAGGGAAATGTCAGGTGAAAGGATCTGCCCTGGAGAGAGGGAGGGGTTGATATTAGGAGGTTCCAGGGCCTGTGAGCCCAAGGAGGGGGTTGGAGCTTGGAGGGTCTGGAATAATGGTGTATCCAGGGAGATGGGAGATGGGAGATAGGATCCAGGGAGAGGGCTCCCAGCTTCAGCAGAGAGCACCACACGTGAAGGCAGTGGACAGCCCAGTGGTCACCCTCCATCCCCACCTCCATCCCCACCAGGCCACGGCACTGGAGACAATGTCCCAGGCTTGCCGTGAACTGGAGGCAGGCTGGGCAGAGCCTTCAAGATAATGGAGATCACCTTTCCCACCAAGTCCAGCAGTTTAGGGGACTTGAATCCAAAATTAAGTTGCATTACAGGCATTAAGGCAGGTGAGAGTTCTTGTGGTGCCAAGATTATGAAGGAAGGGCCAAGCTTATTATGTGAAATTAACCCATCCCATAGCTCAATACAAAAATCTGATCCTCTTAGTCTTCACTTTTACTTTGTCATATAGTGAATTTCTTTATACAATTTCATGTTGTCATTCCATCTTTCTAACATGTTCCTTTGTCTAATTTCATGTGTTTACTGTGAACAGCCTTTACACTCGGTGGCAGCAGGGAAGGTTCGTCCTCCCTCCAGCAGATCCTGCAGGGACCACCCCAGCCGCCCATCTTCTCTTTAGAGAGGAAGAGAGGAAAGGCTGTCTCTGCTGAGTGTGGCCAGTCTGGGCAAACCACAGGGCAAAACTCACAGGCCAGCCCGCGCTACACTCTGAACTGCTGGGACAGAGTGTCCTCATATCTCCAACTATCTTGTCCACATTTGAGGAGACAGGTGATCCAGGTGTCCTCGGTCTTTGGCCCGTCCATCCTGTGCTGGGGCTGTGCTAGACACAAGGGCAGTGGCTCACCAGAAGGTCTTTAGAGGTCGCAGTCAGGAACAAGCCCTCCCCTGGGTGGGATGGATGCAGTAGCTGACGTTTATGGAAAGGTGACTTTATTGGAGTAGAAGCCAGCGTGCAGTAAGTTGAGGAGGGAGTGGACGCTGAAAAGCAAAGACTTCCCTTTGGGGAAGTTGAAGAGGCAGACTGGGCAACAACTTGGGTAGGTGTGGTTCGAGAAAAGATTTATTCAAAACAAGAGTTGTGTGTTTTTAGGCTGAGAGGAAGCAGCATGTGCAGAGAGAAACATTAAAGCTGTAAGACAAAGGAGAAGTCTGAGGCAGCAAGGCGCTGGGGAGTGTGGGAGAAAATGGGACCAAGAAACTCCTTTTTAAATTCAGTGTTTTGTCTTCCTTATCCTAGTGGCTGCTGGCTATTTGCACTACTTTCTCATATCTATCACTTATTAAGAACATTATAATGAAGAGGGGAAAAACAAAATTTAAAAGTCAAAACTGAATAAAAACCTGCCTCTCCCAGTCTGGACTTCAGTAAGTGCTTGTCAGTGTCCCCCCAGCAGCGAGAGGCCAGCAGCAGGGCAGAGAGAAATCTACGCAGGTGCAGAGAGAGCCAGGGGCAGAACTGGGAAGCAAAGACTCTGGATTCTCAGTTACCCAAAAAGCAGAGCGGGATCTCTAAAATTTGGAGAACTGGTGGTTCAGTGGGAAACCCTAAAGGTTCTCTCTGGAATCTCACCAATGCTCAGATCTCAATCCCAACCGAAGGGAAAGTACTGATCTTGCCCTCAAAACATTTGGAGCCAGTGGTGATCTGGATCTAACTAAAGCTGCAACAAAGCCTCTCGCTAGTAGACTGGGGAGGAGATGTGTGCCCTTTTCTGGGGGTAAACATTATTTACTTCAGTCTCCATTGTTCTTTTACACAAAATGTTCAGTAGACAATAAAAATTATGCAAAGCACACATTCACAAAAACAGGAAAACATGATGTATGATCGAGAGAGGGAGGGGAGCAAACACAGAGGTGACCTGGATGTTGGAATTATCAGATTTTAAAATAGCAATGACAAATGGGTAAATCTATCCATCCACACGGCTCTCCAGATTTCCCACTAGAAGAGCAGAGATGAAAACTATTTAGCAAAGTGGAAGTGCTAGAAATGAAAAAAGCCATATCAAAAATGAATTCACTCAATAGGCTTAACAGTGGAGTGGGCACAGCAGGGGAAAGGACCAGTGAAACTGAAGATGGGCCCACGGAAATGAAACAAACCAAAATGAAACACAAAGAGAGAAGAAATGAAAAGGAAAGAAAGAAAAAAGAAACTACACAAATAAACAGAAGGAGCATCCAGTATCTGAGACAATATTAAATGGCCTAATATGTAATTATGATGAAGAAGAGAGAAAATGACTAGGCACATTATAGACAAACTGCTGTAAAGCAAGACAAAGAGAAAATTAAAAGTGGCTAGAAAAAAAATAAGATACATTACATACAGGGGATCAGCAATACAAATGAACACTGGCTTTTACTCAGAAACACTGTCAGTCGGAACACAGAATAACATCTTTAAAGTTCTGATGAAAAAAAACCAAAGGAAAAAACAAAAGAAAATGTAGTTATCAATCTAGAATTCTATATCCAGCAAAACTATTCTTCAAAAATAAAGATGAATTTAAGACATGAACAGACAAATAAAGGCCAAGATGTCCCCAGATCTACACTACAAGAAATGCCAAAAGAAATTCTTCAGTCAGTACATGGGAAATGATACCACATAAAAGACCAAGTCAGCAGACAGGAAGGAAGAGCACAAAAGAGGATAAATATCTGGTATTCATTAAATTTTTTTTATCTTAAGATATATACATATATATATTTCTTGAAAAGACTATCAACTGTTTAAAGCAAAAATAAGTGTACTATGTGGGTAACAGCACATGTAGAAATAAAATATATGACAAAAGAACACATAATGTAGGAAGGATAAACAAAATTATACTACTATAAGATCTTACATTGCTTGTGATGTATATTATTTGAAGATAAACTGTGATAAGTTAAAGATGCATATTGGAAAAAAATCATACAAAGAAGATAACTAATAAACCAATAAAGGGGATAAAATGAAATACTAAAAGTATTTGATTAACCCAAAAGGAGGCAGGGAAAGAAGAAAAATGAATAAGAATATATGGGGCCCACCAGAATTGCTTTAAAAAGAAGACATCAACATCACATGTTGAAAAGGATGTAGGTAACACACATTCCTGTGGTAGTATAAAGTGGTCTGTACACTTCAAAGAACAATGTGGATATTTTTTTTATTAAGGATAAACATGCATTTACCCTACGTGAAGAGGATATTTACCCAAGAGGAATGAACACATTCAAGCACACTAAGACTATACAAAAATGTTCACAATAGCCCAAATCTGGAAACAAACTAAATATCAAATATGGATCATCAGGAGAACAAATTGTTTTATAGCCCTACTATGTTATACAACTCAGCAACAAAAAAGGAATGAACTACTGACACACAACAGCATGAGTGAATCTCAGAAACATGTTTGTTGCAGGAAAGAAGTCAGACAACTAAAGGATGCATAGTGTGTGATTTCATTTATATGAAGTTCTACAATAGTCAAAATGAACTGACGTTGATAGAAATCAGAAATTGGTTACCTTTGGGGGAGTATTTGCCTGAAATGCATGAGGGAACTTTCTAGGGAGATAGAAATGTTCTATATCTTGTTTTGGGTTGGGCTTACACAGATTTATGCAATTGTCAAAACTCATTGAACTGAATCCTTAAGGTTGGTGCATTTTATTGTATGTATTTCAATTTAAAAAAATAAAAATAAAACTACCTCTCCTTGGCAGTATAAAACTAATAATGAAGAGTTCTATTTCTTTTCCAATTCAGTTTTATTGAGATATATTCACATACCATACAATCACCCACAGTGTACAATCAGTTGTTCACAGTAACACATAGTTCTGCATTCATCACCAAAATATAAAAATAAAAAAAAGAGTACAGAACCCCCAAAACATCCCATCCCCCCATTTCCCTATTATTTGTTTAATTTTTGTGCCCATTTTTCTACTCATCTGTCCATACACTGGATAAAGGGAGTGTGAGCCACAAGGTTTTCACAATCACACCATCACACCGTGTAAGCAATATAGTTATACAATCATCTTTAAGAATCAAGGCTAGATATCGGTGGTAATGACAGCCTCAGCAGACAGGGAAGATGAAAGGTAGCCAGATCGAGCTGGGAGATGTGACACCACACAATATTAAACAGTTGAAGAGATTAAACCAAGTCATCTTCGAGTCAGCTACAATGACAAGTTCTACAAGCATGTACTGGAAGTTGGCAAGCTAGCAAAACTTGCCTATTTCAATGATGTCGCAGTAGGTGCGGTATGTTGTAAGATGGATCATTCACAGAATCAGAAGAGACTTTACGTCATGACACTAGGATGTCTGGCACCTTACCAAAGGCTAGAAATAGGAACTAAAATGTTAACTCATATCTTAAACATCTGTGAAAAAGACGGCACTTTTGACAACATCTATCTGCATGTCCAGATGAGCAATGAGTAGGCAATTGACTTCTACAGGAAGTTTGGCTTTGAGTTTATTGAGACAAAGAAGAACTGTTATAAGAGGATAGAGCCTACAGATGCTCCTGTGTTGCAGAAAAACCTCAAAGTCCCTTCTGGCCAGAATGCAGATGTGCATGAAACAGACAACTGAACAAACGACAAACGAACTTTCTCGTACTTGCTTGTCACCAAATAAGAGGCCCACTGATTTTTTCCCTTTCTTCTTTCTTTTAAAGTTTCCCCCTCTTTATTCTTGTTTCTCTTTCTTTCTTCTTTCTCTCTTTCCTTCCTTTTCTCTAAAAGTTTTAATACTTTCAAGGACTTTAAACATTAATCATGTTTGGGTTGTTTGAGGTTTTTGACTTTCGTGAGGTTGTTTCATTGAAGGAAGGAGAAGGTGTAGGTTTGTTTAGGTGTAGGTTTGTTTAGTTAAAATATATGGTCCCAAAAACTGGGGTGTCAAATAATTTCAAATAATTTCAAACTTTTTAGCTAATTTTTTAAAATGTCCTGCTTTCACATTGAAGGGCTGAGCCTACAAAATATTGTATATTTCAAAAGACAAAAAGAAGCAGCAGCAATATCTTGCTCTCTAATTCATAGACAAGTTAGTGTGTTTGTGGTACTTTGGGTTTTTTAAAGACTATTTACGGGATACTAATCCCTAAACATTGCCTTCACTCCACCTTTAGTCCTTTTGAGCACTATCCCAGAAGTTGGACCATTATTATCCTTCTAAGAAATACTTAAACTTCCGTTGTTTTTTTAACGCAGTTATTTCCTTTCTTCCTTGCTGGTGGTTGAATTAGGTGGGGCAGTTTGGTTAGGTAATGTTTATACTTTGGTCTCAGTATCTGAGTTAAACTGCCTTTTGCTAATGAGTGGGCTGCTTGTCAGCAGGTTTGTTTTTCCTGCTGTTGATTGTTACTAGTGGCATTAACTTTTAGAGTGTGGGCTGGTGAGATTAATTTATTTTAATATACCAGCTAGAGATATGCCTTTAACTGACCTAAAGAGGTTTGTTGTGATTTACCTTTTTTTTTTCTCCTGTCCTTTTTCTTCAGTGAGCCCAATAGTAGTTTTAGTCAACATTGTTAAAAATGGAGTTTATGTCCTTATTGGTCAAGACCCCTAATTAAACCTGAAGCAGGTGTTTTCTCTTGGACATATTAAAAAGTACTTAAAAGGAAGTTTAGATGGACTTGTGGCACAAAAAATGCATTTAATGTCAGCTAATGCATGCTGCTAAACCTGTGGCCACTGAGCATTTGAAACAATATGTAGGCAGTATTTTTGAGAACATAGCTGTGCTATTGCTTACCTGCTGGAGAACATCCCAGATTTGATTACACTCTGTGCCCTGTGCCTACAATGTTGAGTCTAAGGATTTGGGGAAGAGTGGAATTGTTAAACGTATTGCCTGTATTCTTGGAAAAGTAGAAGTCTAGAAGTGTTAATAATGCACATAGCACTGTGACCTCCTCTACTGACAGAACTGACTTATGCCAGAATATTTTCTGGCACATAGACAAGTGGCTTTGATATTGAGCAATTTTTGAAAGATGGGAAACATCTGAAATTTTCATCTTTTCCTCCCCTAGTCCCATCTTCAATATTTAAAATTTTTTAGATTGCCAGTACTGATGACCCATTATAATGTCCCATTCGATTTTAAAACTGCACAGAGCTTGAGTTTTCTCTTGCTTGACTTTAAAAGGAAGGTTGATTCATAACACTTATCCTCTTATGTAAAATTCTGGTATGAAAGTGTCATCTCTCCAAATAATGCTATTTACAAAATGTTTATGCACATTTTATAATCCTAAATTCTTATTTGAGAATGTGAAAGTATCATAGACTTCAACAGTCTTATTTAGTGCCAAGAATAATCCAGAAAAGGAAGGTAGTTGATAAATGAACATACAGGGTTCCAATCTTAAGAGAGTAAAATCTACAAAGACCACACTGTTCCTTGAGCATCAATTTCTTAAGCAGTGTGAATCTAGGCTTAGAAGAAAGGTTTCATGTTAAGCACCTTTAACCTTCACGGATAAGCTTCAGCTTGCTCTTGCCAAGAGAAGAGTGCTTGAGTTACAGAAGGCAGTAGTTTGAAGAATTCACTCTTTTGTAAGCTTCAGATATCAAAATAGATTTTGATACGTAACTGAATTTTCTGAGATGACACTGCGTCTATAGTCCATTTTGCCTGGACTATCTAATCAGTCCTATGAATGTATCCCTAAATGTGGTTATTGAAAACAGAATAACTGCCTCACGACAATTAAGTGAATGTTATTTAAAGAGGGAAAAGCAATTAAATTTTGAATTGAGTGTGCAGGCTCCCTGTCATTATGGTTTTCTTTTTTCCACACTATTCAATAACTTAACTGAAATCATAAATGTTTGTAAAGGGTTAATTGTCCTGCATCAAACTCGTGTTAAATAATTCCATCCACCTAAGGTGAGATACAAGTTGGGCACTAATTCGTATGCCTGTGAATCAGTAAAGACTGAATGAGTGTCCCATGTTAAGTTGGTAATTTTGATATATAATAAAAACTCTCTTGTTGGAGGTAATAATTCTATTAACTGGAAGATCACAGAATGTGTCCATCATATTTTTCAGGATAGATAGTTCTTACTGTGTGATGAATAGGTAAAAATTATACTATATGATAATTGATTTCTGTTCTAAAGAAGAGAATCTGTAGATAAATCTATGCAATAGATAATTTGTCCAGATTAGTTTTCATTTGGGTAAGAAAGTTCTGAAACATCCCCCCAAAGCAGTTTACTTATCAACTGAAAGTCCTCCAAAAATAGAACTATTGGGAAATCTTTTGTGTGTGGTGGTGGAAAAGAAAAGCTCCCTCAGTTTTTTGGAGGGAATAACTTTAAAAATACTTAAATGGCTAAGTTTACTTGGTGCAGTTAAGAATTAAACTTCTCAATTTTAACATTGCTGTTACCTCTGAAATAAACTTATGTGATGTTCTGCTAAAAAAAAAAAAGAATCAAGGCTACTGGGTTGCAGTTCAGCAGTTTCAGGTATTTCCTTCTAGCTATTCTAATACACTAAAAACTAAAAAGGGATCTCCATATAGCACATAAGAACACCCTCCAGAATGACTTCTCAAATCCATTTGAAATCAGTGAAGAGTTCTATTGACAAAGAAGTCTGTGGTATATATACTGCTCTTTGAAAGTAAGATAAACTGTTTTTATTTCCCAGATATGATTCTGAAAATGCAAATAAAAACTGGAAATTCACCATTAATTCTGTCCCTCTTGGTATAAATTAGATGGACTCTCTCAGTGCTGAATCAATAATATTGGTTACAATGATGGCTAACATTATTTCTCATTTACTACACACCAGGCATTTTATGAGTATTTCCTCATTTCATTTCCACTATGAGCCTATGAAATAATGGCATTTTTTGTCCCCACTTTCCCAATGAGGAATCTGAAACTCCTGAAGAAAACAGATCTAGGATTCAAATCCAGGTCTGCCTGTGTATGGAGCCCAAGTTCTTAACCACTATGCAGCACTGAAATAGAAGGCTTCTGAAAACTTATTTTTAAATGTGACTGAGTGAGGGAAGGATACATTAGATTTAAATAGGCAAAGTGAATAGTATTTTGGGTAAAATGAAACATTTTGTAATGTGATGAATCGGATCATCTGTTGCATGAGTTAATATTTTTGTGCATTTTCTCATGATGAGGCAGCTGATGAGGAAAATTAGTACCTGTCTCCCCCAGAGGCCTTCCCTTAATGAGACTGAGACACAAGTACCCACAAGGGGCAGGGCCAAAAGTTGGGGCTGTGATGAATCCTGAATATGGCTGCTGCCCTATGACAAGATCAAACCATGCAGCACCCAGACCTTCCTTCAACCCACTGATTTAAGAATGTGTTATTTAACCTCCATATATTTGTGAAAATTCTGGTTCTTTGGTGGTTATTAATTTCCAGCTGCATTCTACTGTGGTCAGAAAAAATGGTTTGAATAATTTCAGTATTTTTAGATTTATTAAGACCTCTTTTGTACCCCGGCATATGATTTATCCTGGAGAACATTCCATGAGCACTAGAGAAGAATGCATATCCTGGTGTTTTGGGGTGTAACAATCTATATATGTCTGTTAGGTCTAAGTCATTTGTCACCTTGTTTAGGTTCTCTATTTCCTTATTGATCCTCTGTCTGGTTGGTCTATCTATAGACGAGAGTGGTGTATTGAAGTTTCTCACTACTATTGTAGAAATGTTTATTGCTCCCTTCAGCTTTGCCAATGTTTGCCTTTGTACATTGGAGCTCCTTGACTGGGTGCATAAACATTTATGATTGTTATTTCTTCTTGGTGAATTGTCTCATTTCTTAATATGTAGTGTCCTTCCTTTTCTCTTATGACATTTTTAAAGTGTATTTTATCTTGATATTAGTATAGCTACTCCTGCTTTCTTTTGGTTACAAGTTGCATGGAATATCTTTTTCCATCCTTTCACTTTCAATCTATTTGTGTCCTTGGGTCTAAGATGAGTCTCTTGTAAACATCACATAGATGGATCATATTTTTTAATCCATTCTGTCAATGTGTATCTTTTAATTGGGGAGTTTAGTTCATTAACATTCAAAGTCATTACTGTAAAGGCAATTCTTGAATCTATCATCTTATTCTTTGGTTTTTATTTGTCAGATCTATTTTTCTCCTCTCTTTTTATCCTGTAAGTTACCCTTATTAATACTCTTCAATTCTGTGCCCTCCTCCAGACCTCTCCTGTCATTTTTTTTTCAGCTGACAGACCTCCCTTTAGTATTTCTTGCAGGCGGGTCTCTTGTTAACAAATTATCTCAGCATTTGTTTGGGAAAGTTTTAATCTCTCCCTCACTTTTGAAGGTCAACTTTGCTGGATAAAAAAAATCTTGACTGGCAATTTTTCTTTTTCAGAATCTTAAACATATCACATCACTGCCTTCTTGCCTCTATGGTGCCCATTGTGTAGTCAGAACTTAGTTTTATGTGGTTTCCCTTGCATGTGATGAATCACTTTTTCCTTGCTGCTGTCAAAACTTTCTCCTTCTCTTCAGCATTTGACAGTCTGATTTGTATGTGTCTTGGAGGGGGTCTATTTGGATTTACTCTATTTTGAGTTCATTGGGCTTCTTTGCCTATTTATGTCTTTTATAAGAGTTGGGAAGTTTTCCCCAATTATCTCTTCAAATAAACTTCCTAGTCCTTTACTCTTCTATTCTCCAGCTGGGAAACCAAAGAGTCTTATATTTGTGTTCTTTATGTTGTCCATAACTTCCCTGAGATCAAACTCAAATTTTTCCAAACTTTTTTGCCATTTTTTTCTTTCGTGCATTCACATTCAGTTGTTTGTCCTCTAGTTCATTGTACTGGTTTGTATATATTATGTCCCCCAGAAAAAGCCATATTCTTTAATGCATTTTTGTGGGGGCAGACAAATTAGCGTGGATTGGGTTGGAACCTATTGGTTCAGTGTCCATGGAGATGTGATCCCACCCAACTGTAGGTGGTAACTCTGATTGGATAATTTCCATGGAGGTGTGGCCCTGCCCATTCAGGATTGGCCTCATTTAGCTTACTGGAGCGATATATAAGCTCAGACAGAAGGAGCTCATAGTGAACTGGAGCTGAGACAGACATTTTGAAGACAGCCATTGGAAGCTGATGCAGACATTTTGGAGAACACCATTTTGAAATGCAACCTGGGAGCAAGCAGATGCCAGTCACATGACTTCCCAGCTAACGGAGGTTTTGTGGATGCCAATAGCCTTTCTCCAGTGAAGGTACCCTTTGTTGATGGATGCTTTATGGCCCTAAGCCTGTAACTTTGTAACCAAATAAGCCTCCTTTTATAAAAGCCATGGTGTTTTGCATTGCGGCAGCATTAGCAAACTAGAACATTCAGTTATTCTTTCTTCTGCCTCTTTATATCAGCTGTTGTGTCTCTAGTAAATTTTTAATTTGATCTACAGTATCTTTCATTTTCCTAAAATATGCTATTTTTCTATTTATTCTTTCAAATTCTTTACGCTCTTCTAGTGTCTTCTTGATATCCTTTATGTTTTTAGCCAACCCATTGAAGTTATTTGGGAGATTTTTATGAACATCTCAGATTAGTTGTTTCAAATTTCATGCTTCCTCTGGCTTTATAATTTGGTCATTTGGCTTGGCCATATCTTCCTACATCTTCATATGCTTAGTATTTTTGGTTGATTTCTATATATTTGATTATCTTGATAAGGTTATTTTTAAAGTTGATTTTCCCTGTTCACCTAAAATTTTGTAGTTGTTTGGGTTTGCATTGCCCGTCAGAAAAGCAGTTTGTCAGAGTGCATTCCCCTGCCTTCCCAGAAGATGGCACTCTTGGGCCACCTCTTCCTATAGCCTTGCCTCTCCCAACTGTGGCAGCCCACTGGGCCAGGCCCCCACCAGGCAACAATCCAGTCAAGGCTGCTGTTCTCCATGTGTGCTGGAAGCCACCGACTCTGGGGGTAGGAGGTGGGCACTGTGCACCTTGAGTGAACCCCTGCCCATGGGCACAATGTGTCTGGTGTTTCCCAGGCTCCCATGTGGAAAGGCCTTGGCTGCAGGACTGAGAGGTACCAGCTCCCCAGTCAACAACTGCCCCAGGAGTAGTCTGCTTTTCACCAGCCAGAAAGACCTGGGTTTGTTTTAGGGCACTGCTTTAACAGTTGGGCCATCCATATGTCTCAGCCAAAACAGGGCTGTGTTTCCATGCAGGGGGTGTAGACCAGTTCCGATGGGTCTGAGATAGGGTCTGGAGAGGCTCTGAGAAGCTCCTGCACCTTCTAGCCTGCCCAGCAGATGGCACTGTCTGATGACTTAATCATCCTCAGAAGCTGTTTACCTGCGAGCCCCAGCAGTATCTGACTGGGTGGGGCTAAAACTCTGAAGTTCCTGTGCTGGCTACAATCTGGCTCAGTGTGGGCTGTGTCCCCCATTGTACTTGTGGCAGAGGACTCCCCCAGCCATCCCCTTCTGCAGCCACCCCCCAGGCAAGGATCAGGCCTCCAGCTGCTATTTCCCTCAAGGGTGGGGGACGGGCTTTCAGACCCAGGGCTAGAAACAGTCTCTGTCCACATTTTCTCAGATTCTTCATCTGTCAATGACCTGGGCCTTGAACCCCCAAACAGTTGCTTTAGGTAGTCTCTTCCTGTGTACTTGCTGCTTTTAGGGAACATTTTGTGGTTCCGTCCCTATTCCTCCATTTTAGAAAATCTTCCTCGCTGCCCTTTTATATTCTATCCTCCTCAGTGGCTTAAGTCCTGCCGTTCTTGGTTCTCTGTGTCTGTTTATAGGTGGGGATCTGTTTCACTGCTGTGAGAGATTTTATAGTCGGCGTCCCCGGCGGGAGGCGCGAGGGATCCCGGCTGCCGCCTCTGTGCACTTCCTGGGGTGTGTGGGACTGAGTGAGGGGGAAGGGAAAGGACCAGCCAGTCTGGGACAAAAGTTTCCTACCTGATAATTTTCTCTTTCTTTGATTCTGCATTTATAGACTCCTTTTCCAGTCTATACCTTTCTCCAACGTTCTGAACCAGTGAGAATAGTCCTTTTTTTTTTTTTTTTGCTGAATCTCTGGGGAGCAGTTTTCAGTAGCTGTTTACATCACCATGTTGATGCCATCCACTCAGACCTTCAAGACTCTAAAGACTTGCTGAGGAAAGCACATTCAAGGATCTCTGTAGTCAGCCCTGAATTATCTTTCTGCATTATCAGTCACTGTTTCTGCTTGTGTACCAGACAGAGTAAGAATCCCATGTGCTTTTCTCCTTCCCTCCTTGGTTTCCTCCCACATGTCTGCCTCTTCAAACTGTGCTTAGTTTTCCAGGTCCAGTTAAATGCCACCTCTTTCAGGAAGCCTCCCTTGGTGTCTTGGCTTAGAAATTGTCTCTCCGTTCTTTAAACTTTCTGTGCACTAACCTGAGGTCTTATCCTTTCAGTGTGTCCTCCCATCTCCCTTACTAGATTACAAGTTTCTTGTGTCTTATACATTTGCTATGCCAGCCAAGCATTTTATAATTACTTGTTGACAACTACAATCATAGGAAGAAATGGATTTGAGCTCTTAAAATGGAGTGATAAAGGAACTGGATAAAATATATTACCCCCATAAAGTGGGACATTATATTCCATCATATTGGAAAACCAATTAAAACTATAATTTAAATTTTGTATTTGTTGACAGGATGGACTTTGATGATATATGAAGCAGTACAGTGTAATGGTTAAGAGTTCACACTTGAGAATTAAACCAAAAATTCTGGCTAACTACCAGCCAATGACCATGGCGGATTATTTAACTTTTTGGAAGCCCATGTTCCTTATCTATAAAATAAGGATAATAGTATCTACCTCATATGGTTGCTGAGATAATTTGATGAAATGATATATTCAAAGTGGTTAACACAAGGCTTGGCATATTTAAAAGCAATAAATGTTAACTATATTGCTACTACTAATTCTCATTATCATTATAATCATTATACATTGCGGAATAACAAAGCAGGTTACACAGCAGCAGGTATAGAGCTCCTAGATTTTATAAATATAAACAAATATTACCATACATCTAAATATAAAGCATTCCCCCAAATAAGGTAATCATGCATTTTTCCAAAGAGAATCCCCAGTTTTGGCCAATTCAAATATATCAGCTTTTAGGGGTATATTTGAAGTAGTCAGATATCTATATATAATATTTAATTTATAATTTAGATACACATATGCATTTAAGTTCAAAGATAATTAATATATTGACTGAGAAATAGTGTTTTTTCACTTCCTATTTTAGGAAATAGTTTTGTTCCAACTTTCATTTGCATATTTGACACGTGTTTGTTGTTGTAAAGCGACACTTAGAGTCATCCAAAACAATTTTCAAGATCATTTCATTTTCATTTCTGAATGTATTTGCATTTAAAAAACATCAGAAAGATACCCATTGTTTTATCTGCATTTTGGAAGTTCAGGGTTGCTTTCAAATGAGTCATTTATCCAGTATGAAAACATATGTTGCTTGTGGGATTTTTCTAAAATAAAAAATGAAATTGCAGCTCTTATGATGAACCATATAACGTATACAAGTCTACAGCCATTAATATAAAAACAACAACAATAATGAAAAACCTAAAAGATTCTGCTCTCTGACCATCTTCCTAGTGGTCTATAAGCTTGGGTATGTAAAGAGCCTGACCCACTCACCTTGGTGCTCCCAGTATCTAGAACTCCTCCTGGCTCAAGGTAGGACCTCAAAAAATGATTATTGAATTGTAAAACAACAACAACACAGAAGGAAAAGGGCAAAGTTCCCCCAAGCATTTCTTCTCTTGCTTGGGTTCTGGAGAGGAAAGATTAATGCAAGTAGGAAGTATGGATCAGAAAAGTTGGCCTGATTTCATGTGTTACTGTTTGAGATTCGCTTGGAAGGAAAAGAGACTTTTCTTGTCTTTTCATACAAAGTTTTTGCGAGGAGGAGCACGCCTACATACCTCACAGATCTCTGGACTGGAGGCTGACTACCCATGCTGCCAAGAGCAAGGTGGGCACCAAGCCTAAGCATCCTTTCAGAAAAGAACCGATGTGCCTGCTACAGCCACCCATCACACGGGGGCCTCTCCCAGTGGGAGGTACCAGCCGGCTTCCTGACTCAGACTGGATCCTGGAAGGGTGTGCACCAACATAGACATGGGGACCATGACTCACTCCTCTTTCTAAAAGATATCTGGATTTTAACAAAATTCCTGTTGGAACTTTCCAAGGTAAAAGTCGTATGATTACTGTGGCTCCAAGTGATCTTTCAGGAGAGTTTCTTGAAAAGAAGTGTGAAGATTAAACATTAGCTTTGACCTGGGTACTGATACTCTGTGCCTAGTGGATTTTTTTAAATAAGGAAAAGACAGAAGGGATATAGTCAGTTTTTATGTCATCATAGACTAAAAAAATAGTACGGCTTATGACATAGGTGCTCGTTCACATTGTATCAAACACTTTTGCTTTGGGCTGACATTAGAGATCAACAACCTATCAACAGGGGTTACCAAAGTAGTGTAAATTTTTAGAAATCCATTAGCACTCTTCGGTGGTCATTTACTTTGGATTCCCCCAAAAAGCAGAGCCTGAGATGAAGACTCAGGTATAAATAATTTAATAGGTAACTCTAAGAAGCAAAAAAAACAGAAACAAACAAACAAAAAACCAGGTTAAAGGAAGAAGGAAAGGAGAGGAGCCAAGAGTGCGCCATGGAGCTGGTCACCACTGAGACCCTGGGGCTCAGGCCCACTAGGGACTCACTGGGGAACCATGGAGAAAGTGGCTCAGGATTGTTAAACCAAAGGATGGGAGCTGGAACCCCGGTCCACTGACTCCTGCTCCCCTGGCTGAAGGGCTTTCCTTAGAAGTAAAGATTCTCCTGTGCTTCGGACACTGTTGAATCACCACAAGGCAGCAAGCTTAAGGAACATGGTGGATACTTATGGGGGGACACTGCCAGCATGCACGGGGACCATCCACCTGTGAATTACAGGTGGGCCCAAGCAAAATGGAATCACAGCCAGGTTGCAGGCAACAATTCCAGCTGACAAGTGGAGAGGAAATGTAATGCAGGCTGTATTAGGTAGGATTAGCTTTGGCTTCACCTAACAAAAAACTCAAATACTAATGACTTAAACATGATACAGGTTTGCTTTTCTGTTCTAGAGGTGGTAGAGTGACTGCATGTAACTGGCACCCAGATCCCTTTTATCCTCTTCCAGCCTCTTTGAGACACAACTTTTCTTCTCATGTCCTCAGCTGGCTTCTGGATCTTTAGCTATGGTAGCCTCATTCCAGATAGGAGGAAGTGGAAGGGGTAAGGAAGGGTATGTGCCAGCTGAGTTTAAACCCCTTCCAATAAACTTCACTAGAAAACCTACCTCTTCTGCTTACAACTCATTGGTTATAACTGTGGCACATGGCAAGGGAAGTGGAGAAATATCACTGTTTGTCATTCCCAATAAAATCAGATTTGCTAGTGAGCCAGAAGGATACTGAGTAGCTAGCTACCAGTTCCCGCCAGAGCAAGACCAAGCAACAGAGAGACAGACAGACAAGAGAGACAGACAGAGAGAGAGAGAAACAGAGATCAAAACAAGCTGAGGAAAAGAAAGGTGGAAAGAAAGAGAAAGCAGAAAGCAAAAGAAGTGTTTTTGTAAAAAAAAAAATACTATCCTTAGGTAAGAAATTTATTACTATCCTTAGATAAGAGAGTCCATCCATAAAACAAGAAAAATATACTATTTTTAAAAGAGCAAATAAGAAAAATTTCCTAAATATATTAGTCCAAGTTCTTAAAAATCTGAGAAGGGGTTTGAAGATAATTTTGAGGAAATTGGTAAGAAATCCCATAGGAAAATAAAAGAAAATGGATAATAGGAGAGGGAAAAATGAAATTAGAGAGTCTATCTCTGAGGGTCAATATCCAACCAATGGGAGTTCCAAAGTGAGAAGTCACAGAAAATAGAGAGGAGAGGGTTACTAAAGAAATAACACAAGAAAATGTCCAAGAACCAAGTTTGGGTCTCCAAATAGCAAAGGCCTATTGAATGCCCAGGTCAACGAACGACCCCCCACACATACCAAGGCTCATTATGATGCTATTTCTTAATACTAGATTAAAAAGAGAAGTTCTAGGAATTTTTAGGGAGGGAAAAAAAGAGTTGCATGCAAAGAAGCTGGAATTAGAACACTATCAGAATTTTCAGTAGCAACACTGGATGCTAATATATCAGTGAGATATTACAATGTGATGAGAGAAGATTATCTTCAACCAAGAATTCTATGCCTACTCAAGAGTGAATGTAGAACAAATGTTTTTTTATGTGCAAGGACTCAAAAAATTTACCTAAAATGTGCTCTCATTTTGGCAAAGCATACTCTTCAGTAGCTTTCTAAGAGAAGGTGCAAACCAAAGAAGGGAAAGCTATTGGAAGCAGAAATACCAATATAGGAGAATGGCCAAGGGCAGTCCAGGAAGCTCCCCAGGCCCGATCCTAGAGAACAGTCAATGGGCACTGGGGTGGGAATGTAGAGAGCTGTGGGAGGAAGGTTATCGCCCCAAAATGGAACCGACAGATTATCCAATGTGTCTGAGTATTTAAAAAATATAACAAACCTTTAGGTGAATTTAAGAGGGAATTGGCAATTAAACAATAGAAAACTATGCAAATTATCAACTCTAAGGAAAACAAAACTGTATAAGAGAGAAAACAGTCACAGTATTTTACTTAATACAGTAGTAAGCAATGTATATGGTCATGATTGAAACATTACAAATATATTATTTTACTAAATATTGTGAAATAACCCTATTGGGACGACTGGAGGAGGTGAATAGGTGGTGATGGTGAGAGGGCTTTGTCAAGATCTGAGCTGTGCAAGGGCTGAGCTCAGCTGCCAGGTGTTGGAGGTAGCCAAGCAAGATGACAATTAAGCCAAAACGGAAATAACAGTGAAGCCTTGAGTCATTTACTGCTATGCCACAAGCAAGAGGCTAACCCAGAGGAGAAGCACCTGCTTCCCCTTGGGTTTCCCCCCATGGAACAGGGCCACCAGGTGAGGGGCAGATAGATCAGTGAAGACCTATGGGTCCATCCCACTGCAGAGGGAGCTTCAAACAAAAGGCTCCTGCAGTTTTGCAGACCTCAGAGGGGCTTGGCTAGGAGGGGAAAAGAACCAAATACTGAGTCAGTGTGGAGAAAAGTGTTTACAAGGACTCAGCTTCCTCCCCACAATAAGGTCTGAGCAGAAGCACCTGGGGAAGGCCTGGCGTTAGGAATGCAGGTGTGGGCAACAGCACAACCTTGAGAGACTGCAGTGCACCCACTGGTCATGCACCAAGTCTGATATGGGGAGGGCAGCTTTCCCCCACGAGACCCTCAAAGCCTTTGCAATTGCCTGTGGTTGGAACTGAAAAACCACACATGGGATTTTGGCCAGAAACTGGACTCCTCAGAGCTGAATATCCAGGTGACATAGAAATAAATCAATAGGTACTGCCTAAAACTGATGATTGAAGAAATAGTAGAATAAGCATATTACTTAGAATAACACAGTTAAATATAAAAGTTTATAGCTGAAAGGGTTGAAAGCAGTTGTCTCTGGGAAGATAGTCTTATTGCTGGACAGCAGTGGGGGGGGGGCTAGTGGGACATATCTATTTAGTACTATTTGATTTTTAACTCTGCTTGTTTTACTTTCAACTTAAAAATTAACATTAAAACTTACAAAAAAAAGCAATTTGCAAAGTTTTTATATCTAAGTGTATAATAAAATTTCTGAATGTCACATCATCTAAATGCAATGTAGGCTTAAGTATTTGAGAAGTGTCATCACTTGATGAAGACAACTGAGGATAAATTTGCATTCAATATCTCTGAGTGATAATTGCAAAAAAGTCAAATTGTGCTCTATTGAAGTCCCAACTTTCAGAAGCTGGCGAATAATGACTGCCAATTGCTTTCCTGAGTTGAAGTGGTAAAATCTCATTTTACTAGAATTATGAAACAATTTGCCAAGCAGGGATAACTATGAAATGGAGATTTTATATTGTCCTCCAAACCAATTTGTTTTTACTCTATTCATGCTTCTGGTTATAATTTAAAAGTTCTTAAACATCAGCTCACTCCATACTATTTTCTGTCCCATATGATGTTAAAAAACAAGAGTATACATTTCACTCTACTTTCCTTTTGTTAGATTTTTTTTTAAGTCATGAGAATGCCACACAATCAGGATAAGGATCGAATATTAAGTTTCACAAGACTCATTTTCACGAGAAATTCTATAGTAGGAAGGCGAAATAGAATAAAGTTTATACTGAGAGGGCAAATGATGTGATGCTAACTTCTTCCTCTGGCTGGTTTACTATTACAGTTGTCAAGCAAGATGCATTGGCCTGAAGGATCTTTGATGTAATTTAAACCCATCCTCTGTTCTTAGTACTGAGATAACCAATTTTACATCTTCTATCTTACAAGTAAAGTGCAAAAGGCTCCTTATAGAAGTAGAAATGAATATCAGGGCCAACATATAATTGCTCCATTCAGCAAGATAAATTCATTCCACTCATTTTGGTGACATCTTCTTGAAACAAATACATGTTGAAGTAGGAACTGGATACAAGCTCAGAAATTTAAATGCAGATATATTTGTGACAAAAATATTTGTTCTCCAACCCTCTAAAATAGGAAGCTGCTACACAGAATCTTTACCCTCAGAAGGCACCACAAATAGGAAAATTAGACACTTCACATTTCACGTTGGTATTTTGCTGCTATCTCCTTCCAGAAGAGGAAAAAAAATCCACATTATTTCCTAGAATTATCTGCAAGAGGACTGTTCCAGGTTATTTCATTATTACATCTTTTGGGATTTAGTTTTCTGTTTTTACATTTTTCCCCCACTGGGAAAAAGACTTCATTAACTAAAAGTTCTAATGAACTAAAGGAAATAAGTTTTAATGAAATTAAAAATATTTCTATTTTATTTAAAACTTATTTAATGAAACTAAAATCAAACTAAAATTAAATGAGTCTGTCAGCAAAACTGAGTGCCCTCATATGAACTCAGTGAAAATGGAAATAGTTTTTTGATTGTCATTATTGTATTTTTAATTGAGAAAAATGAATTGCTGAATTTCTAACCGTGTAATTCAAGAGATGTTTTCTAGCTGACCACTAGTAATGTCCGAAGGCAATAATCTGTTTTGCTAAATTTTGTTTTGATAGTCACTGCTGAAAATATTGACTTTAAAATACACTATATTTAAGTTGAATAACGTCATCAAACAGTATAGGCAAGTTGTTGATGTCTTTCCTTCCAGAAAGGCCTCGCCCCAGCACTCTGGAAGGAACTAGATCTCCCACAGTAAAATGTGAGAAGATCTGAAGTCATTCTGCTTCTCAGTGTCAAAGACTCAGGACAAAATACTCCTGAACACAAAATACCATGTGGCTGTCTGCCGGGAGACAGGGGGGCAGCCCCAAGAGCTGGAATTCTAAGAGGTGCACCATCTCTGGAAGGGCAGCCAGGGGCTGGCTGAGGATGGAGATTCCAACATATGCCCCAGGAGGGCACCTCTCCCCTTGGCTGCTGTCTTCCCGCTGGTGACCTCTAATCTGGGTGAAGGAAGAGGCTTACCCACCCAGCCCCCATCTGCCCTCCTGCAGCCGGTGGTCAAGAGCTCTCTCTTTGAACTCAGACCTGGACTCTGCCTCAGCTCTGCCAACGAAAGCTGTTGTGGCCTCAAGCAAGTGACTTCAGTTCTCTTGGCTCCTGTTTCTTCATCATTATAGCAGGGATGGTGGTAGTAGTACCTACTGCCCAGGGTTATTAGGAGAATCAAAGCGATGATTATGACTTGCTCAGTGTGTGGGATGGTTATGGTTTATTCATCTATTGCTGTTTTTAACATTTGCTGACCTCTTGCCAAGTGGTGGTGCAAAGGGACACCAAGGTGAGTCAAACACAGCGATCAGGGAGACTGCAGTTACTACCTGGGTGTCATATTTGAGACAAGCCTCTTTGGGGCTGGTGTTAAACAGTTTGGGGCAAGATGTTGGCCACTATTTGAGGGCATGCATGGCTTCGTCCCTCAAGCCCTGCCTACCTTGTGTGTCCCACTGGGATGCCATGGCTGCTTGTCCCACCCTCTGAATGCTATTTCCCCTTCCAGCCTCAGCACGCCCATGGCCCAAAGTCTTTGTCGCCCGAGTCTTACAGGAATTACGGTAAGTAGCTTTTGGAATCGCATCAAATGAGGGAGGAAGGTTTCCACAAAGGGCAGGGATGAGAAAGTCAGAACAACAGGAGCCCCCTTCAATAAGTGCTTGGCTGATGCTCATTGATTGTAGTTAATGAATAGTTCTCACAGAGGAAGCTGTTTCTGACTAATGACATTCATCCTATGCCCAAATGATCAGGAACCAGTGACACAGTCAGAAGACAGCAAGTAGGTATGGAGCCCCCATCACACCCCCAGCCCCCCACCCATGCTAAAGGCATGACAGGTCACTTCCTGACGTGGCTCTGGCTGAATGGAAGTGGACAGCAACCACACCTTTTGGGAATTTTGCTGCCTGGTGACAAACCTGAATCAATCCCAGCTTTTAGAGCTGGGAGTCCTCAGGGTCCTCATTATTTTATGCTGCAGAAATAAAAGTGCCTGCAGAGCAAGAAATGAGCAAAGGGGGGCCAGCTGGGGGTTAGGAGGATGTGGGCTTGGAGGCAAATGTGAACAAGTAGCTAATATCATTTAATGCATTAATGGATAGGAGCCAAGTGCATCTGGAAGCTGGAACACCCACACATCCAGATCTCTGCTCAGGATACAGGGGGGCAGATGTGCATGATGAATCAACAGAAGCTTCCTTTAGCTTTTGAGAGGCACTTGGGGTCCAGCAGACAATAGAGTGGCTCTCTCTTCTCATCTTCATCCTCAAGGACTCCACTGAGAGCCATCTCACCGAAAGGCATTATCGAGGGCTCTCAGCCAGCTTACAGCCTGTGGGGAGTCATGGCTCCCCTCTTCTGTATGCTGAGATTTGCCTGATTACTGTTTCCTTTCTTTTTATTGTAAGGAAGCATGTCTAGTATATTAGCACCCCAGAGAAAAAAGGAGCATATTAAGGGCTATGAAAATAACAGCATTAAAGAAATCTCCATACTTTATTTAATAGTGTTCCTCAAACTGATTTGAAAATATAACCTTGTGTGTGTGTGCATGTATGTGTATGTGTGTAAAACATCCATTAGCACCCCACCTCTAAAGCACACTTGGAGAAGAAATCCTGACCTAGATGATCTGTACATTCAGGTCCTCTATATTCTGTCCAGAAGGAACAGCAGGGAGAGGGAGCTGTCCAGGGTCCCAGCACACCTAGGCTCAGTCTCCCCTGTGTTCACTTGTCTAACTCAGCTGCTTCTCCCTTAGTGTCATCCTGAGCATCACTGCTCATTGTCTTCCTGGCACCAAACCCCATACAATATACAATTATAGCCCTAAAGCAGTCCTCAGAGGCCATGTGATACAACCTTTTAATAGAGGAGAAAACACCGAGTAAGGCCAAGTGAGTTGGCAACTGAAATAGAACTCAAATTTGAATCTCTTGACTCTCTTCATGTTACTCTGATTTGTCTATTTTTTTTTCTCTCACCTATTACCTCCTCATTGTCAATCTTGGTTTGAATACTAGAACCCCTGGTTACACAGCCCAGATCTGTGGGACCCGATATCACTAGATTCAATCTAATGCACGTATAATGTGCAATCATCATCTCTTCTCCAAAACTAGCTCTGTTCCCCATTCCTCTCCTGGTATTCTCTTGCCAGTGAACAGCACCCACATTTGGAACTCAAGAGCCAGCTGGGACCTCTTTCATCCCTAATCACCACACAATCATTCATTCGTTGGAAAACATGTAGTGTGTCTCTTAAATAGTGGGTCCTGTGCCATGTTCTGGGAATACAATGGTCAACAGAGCAGACTTTGTCCCTGTCCTGCCTGCATAGATCTTTCCAGTCTTCCAGAAGATAAAAGCTGCTCCCCGACCCCCCAGCTCTACACAGCCAGCCCATCACCAGGTTCTGCGTGTGCCTCCTGTGTAACACATTTCTCATCTGGACCCGTAGACCCTCTCCCATCACTAGATAGGGTCCTCGTCACATCAAGTCGGTAGAGATAGGAGGGCATTTAAACTGTCTACTCTGCCTTCAGCTCCCCCCATCTCCACCCTGCACACTCTTAACAGAAGAATCTTCTTTAGCCATCTTCACAGCATCCTCTCCCATTGTTCCCTAAATGAATTCTCTGCTGTGGCCCAATGAATCTCTTCTCACTCCTTGGTGAGGTCTCCCATTTTCCTTTGTCTCTAGGTTGGCTTATGCCTTTCCCCCTCTTCCCCTTTTATCTACATAAAAAAATTACTCCAAGACTAAGCTCTCATCTTGTCTCCTCAGTGAGTTTATCAATGCTTGTCCCTGGCCCAAAGCCCCTACGTAACTTCTATAGCACTTAATGCAAAGGATCTTAAGTTGGGTCGATAAACCCTTAGAATGATTTTTAGACACTCAGATTTGGCTGCTCATCAGAATCACTTGTGGAGTTTTTCTTCTCCTCCCCAAAATACTGACCCTGGAACCCACTATCAAATTAGAATCTCTGGCATAGTTTCTGGTCTTGTGATACTTTTATAAAGCTTCATGGGTGATCCTGGTCCATAGCCAGGAAGAACGTGGTCCCTGCTCTAGAGATACATGCCAAACTATATGTGTTTATATATTTTTTAGGTGGAGAAGGTCCACAAATTCATCAGAGTCTAAAAAGATTAAAGCCCTCAGAAATTTAGGAGCAATGTTTGTGCTGTATTGCTATGCGTACATGATGGGTATGTGTGTGTTTTTGAGGTGTGTGTGAGTTGCGTGTTTATGCCCCTTGAGACAGGGGCAAGGCCAGCACTTCTCTGGAATGCCCCACAGCACATTACACACAATATGTGCTTAGTTCCTAGGAGCTGAGTGAAAATAGAATTATCCACAAGATGTTAAGGTGCATGCTGTTGTCTCCAGACAACAAGTAATGGCTGGCACAGACATACTGCCTTAAAGCATTCTGTCTACAAGTTGATATACTTTCTTCCTAAGCTAAAATCAAATTGATATTCTATTACAACCTCTTGCTTTTAAAATATGCATCCAATTCCAGCTTAAGTGTTGTGTGCATCACAATTTTCCCCCTTGAGTCCTGGGAAACTTCACACTCACTAGAATCCTGGTAAGTCTTTTGGTGTCCAGTGAGAGTCTAGAAGTGCAAAGAGAAACTTCTCACCAGTAGTAAAAACCAAATCTAAGTTCCAACTCCCTAAACCATCTGAAACCTGCCCTTGAAAGTAACTGGTAAAGGTACTCAACAAGCCAAATAACTACTCCAATGTGCACCAGATGCTTAGACAGTTTCAGTGGTGGAGGTTAAGGAAGAGGCCCAGATCTGGACCTCCGAATCTGTGAATTTGCTCTCTCTTTGTCTCTGCTATTGGAATGTACAGTATTTGATGGTAAATCATCTCACCATCTCTTGCGTCCCTCACAGTACTGCACATAGCATTGAACCTGGAGAGACACTCAAATACACAACTGACTTGTTTTGATGATGACTTACACTGATATGATAGCATTAAAATACTCAAAGTTTAAAACATACAAATAGGGAGGTAGAATTTCAAATAGCAGGAATAACATTTGCAAAGTCTAGTAAGTGAGAGCAAGCATGACAACTTTAAGACACTAAGAGGCTGTGGGTCAGCATGTGGGTTTGGCGGGGCGGGTGGAGATAGATCTTAGAAAGGTAAGTAGAGATAAGATCACGGAAGGCTGGAGAGGAGAGTGTGGGTGGAGAAGTGGCAAGACACCAGGCTAGAAAGAGGCGCAGGGCTACATCTGGCTGTCCCTGAAGGCCCCAGGAAGAAGGAAGCAGACGGACTTGAGTCCTAAGGGCAGTGGGACAGGAGAGGATGGTAAGGGCTCTAAACGGAGAAATGACACCAGGAGATGTGCATGTGAGAAAGATCACTCCGGCTGAACACAATGTATGGGGTGGAAGGCGGCAGCAAGACCGGATGGAATCTGCAAGGCCAGTTGGAGGTTGTGGTATTAATAAGGAAAGAAGTGAGAATGGCCTGGCCTAAGGCAGCGGCAGTAAGGAGCTGGATGAGGGGACAGATAGAGGGGGATATATAGGGAAATGGGTAGCTGTAGGATTTACCATTCAGATAATGACCATGGCAATATTTTGGTAACTGTAAACTGGGGGATGGCTTTATTATGCTTTCCATGTCAAGAAGTTTCAATCATCTAATCACCCTCTCTGCTCTTGCTAGGGCTGATACCTGTCCTATCCTGCCTAGATATCATGCATCCTGACTAGAAAAATAATATAAGTAGCTGTTTAGAAAAAGATCAGCAAAATGCCAATTAAAAGGTTTAAAAAAATTCAGATTATTTTAAGCTTTATTTTTAGATGCAGTTTGCTCTTAAGTCTCTAAATTGATAATATTTGTATTGAGGGGGATAGAAAGTTACTTCAAGAATGAAAAGCAGGGCAGGGATGCACCTGCATTAAAATACTAGAGGTACAGAATTTTAAATCCTGTTTGAAGCCTTTCCCAAAGCCCAAGGGAAGGAAAAGCAGCCAAGATCTGTGTGCTGATTAGACTTCCCTGGGGGAAGCCCAGCTCATGAACAGAAGGGAAACATGTCTTCAGTGTGGGAAGAGCTAGAACCTGTGCAATTGCCAGAAGCCAAGGGTTGAATCCACCTCTGAAAATCAGCCTGGAGATTTCTGTGACTGCTAAACTTAGAAGGAAGAAATGTATAGAGAGAAGCACAGAGGACCTGAGGAGCTATGGCAGGTGGCGAGTGAACGATCACATTGGCGCTGCCAGCTGGGAGCAGAAAGACCTCCTGGGGCCACAGGGGTGGGTCCTCAACCCCCACTGCACCCATCAGTCACCGCCACCTGCCTGGGCGAATGTGCTGGGGCAGGGCTGACACAGGAGGTGGCTCTGAGTAACAGGTACATCCTGCTCCTGCCTGCACCCTCCCCACGTGATGTGAAGCAGACACCTGCCCCTCTCCACATGCCTCAGCACCCATAGGGTCCCTCCCACCAACACTGCTCTCCGGTGATATAAGAATCTGTTGTTTCCTTGGCTCTGACGCCCAGACTCTGCCTTTTCTCAAGTTGTCACCAGCTGCAATGCTTCCCTGACAGCATCTCTACTCCCCTCTTCTGAAACTGACCATCCTGCACAGCTCAGCTCGGCATTCCCCACAAAGCCACCTCTGACTGCACCACTCAGAAATCAGATTTCTCTGATCTAAAGCATGGTACTTGGTCTGTACCACTCGTGGGCATGTATTCTGTATGGCCAAATACTGTGGTATGCACATGTCTTACTATAAGTTTGGTAAAGTGACAACTGTTATGTATTTTGAATTGTTACAGTGTCCAGTACTGTGACTTAAACACAACTAGGTGCCAAGTTAGTTCACAGAACATGAGTAACTCCCCAGTTGACTCTTTCAGGGGGATGGGACAACAAAGGAGAGACCTTGTCATGGATCAAGAAGCAACTGCCCAAAATTAGTAGGAAATTTCCCAGCAGTATGATGGTTAAGTTCATGTGTCAACTTGACCAGGTTATGGTGTCCAGTTGCTTAATCAAGCAAGCACTGACCTGATTGTTACTGTGAGGACATTTCTTAGATTTCAGTCAGTCAGTTGATTGCATTGATGGCTGATTATATCTACAATCAACTGAGCAGACTGCCTTCAACAATGAGAGAAGCCTACGCAATCAGTTGAAGGCTTTAAAAGGCAAACTGATGACTTCAGCAGTCAGAAGAGAGAATTTCCACCTCTACTTCAGACAGCCAGCTTCTCCTGGGGAATTCATTGAAAACCTTCAACAGAGATCCCAGCTTGCAGCCTGCCCTACAGAATTAGGACTCACCTATCCCCACAGTCAGTTTGTGAGAAAGTTCTTGCAAAAGTCTCATAATATCTACAGACATCTGTCAGTTCTAGAGAACCCTGACTAACAACCAGTTATGTTATTTTAGTTTTTAAATTTTCTACTACCAGCATTCAAATTAAAGAAAAACACTACATGGCTGAGATTTTCGCAGATACGTTGTCTGACAAGGAATCCCTGATACAGCCTCTCCCAACTTCTCATTAATATACCAGTAAAAGCCACAGAGAAAAAGAAGACAAAAATATAAAGGCAAAATAGTCAACCTACTGTAAAGACCCAGGAGAATTTGCTATCTCATGACCCACACCAGATGAACGGATATCCACATCCTGAGCTGATGTAGACATTGTGGCATTAAACAGAGAAAACTTGTCAAATGAACAAAGTAACTAGCTATTTTTCTGACTTCTCTACTGCTTGGGCACTTGACCTCCCCACTGCAGAACTTGTACTAGACCAGTGCTGTCCACTAGCACTTTCCATAAGGATGGAAACGTGCTGTCCACAGTGTAGCCACTGGCCACATGTGACTCCTGAGCATTGGAGACATGGTTAGTGTGTGTGAGGAACTAATACTAATTTTATTTAGATATTGTTACATTTAAATTGCATTGTCACATGTGGCTACTTATTGGAGAGCACAATATACCAAAGTTGGGCCACCAACCCTCTACTGGGCAGGTATTATGTTTTTACATGGTGAAGTGTGGCCCCCTTCCTGCCCTCACCCTTTTTATGAATTTAAAGGCACAACGTGGTAGAGACAGGGCAGGAAGCGGTGTTTGCAACATGGGAGCTGTCATTGTTACCCAAATAAAGCACCAGAGTTATGGGGCCGAGACCGAAGCCCTGGTAACAGGGTATATGGGGAACTCTGGCTTTTCATGCCTTCTGTTCAGAGGTTAGACAGCAAGTAGGGAAAGCAGCTGATACATTCAGTTAGGCAGAACCAGCATCCATGAAAGCCTGATAAACCCTGATTGAGCAGCAGTCTGTGCACAAAATGTTATCTTTCCTTGAAGTGCTGAGATTTTACAAAGCCCCAGATGGACAGTGGAAAGGAGAGGGAAGAGGGTCAGAAAGCAGGAGAGTCTTCTGTTAGAACACCAGCTCTGTACAGCTCTCTCCTTGTCTTAGGACAAAAAGAGGAAAAAACAAAAACAAAACAAAAGACATAAAATGGAAGGAGTTTTTTCAACTGTAAAAGAACTGTAAAGGCAAATCATTCTGAACTCAAAGAAAAACAATAATTCTCATTCACTTCAGACATCAAAACACATTTCTCAAAAACTGTTAGGCATATTTACAATACAATATATTTACAATGTATTTACAATATAACATATTTACAAAAATACTTGGCCTTTTGAAAGGGCAGTAGAATAACACAGGAAAGGGTGAGCTGGGGGAGAAAGGGCTGAGAAAACCAGGACAGAAATAAAAGGGCCCAGTCAAAACTTGCGTTAGAGGCAAAAAGAGTCGAGTTTACACAAAATTGAATCAATAATATTCAGGAAAAGAGTTGTCTTTCCAGAAAGCAGAGGAAAGGGCAAAAGATCAAAATGATGAAAGAAAAAAGATAAAGAATAATTAAGTATAAAGATCAAGCCAAAGTGTTACAGGTTTTCCTAGTGAAGAAATGCAACTTAAAAAAGGAGAGACATACAGAGTAATAAACCTTCCTGAGGTACGACACAATATATATTTATATAGAGAAGTCATCATGTAATAGGTAATATTAATAAAAAGAGATTAACATCTAAATAGGCTAGAAAATTTTTTGAATTATAAGAAGTTAAAGTCCTATAAGTATCCTAAAGCAGGATAACAAACCAAACTAAAAAAAAAAGAAAAAAAAAAAAGAAGAAAAATAGACTCTTTCCAAAGGATTAAAAACTGCTGGTGTGGATTTTTTTCTCTATAACCCTAAAGGCCCAAACAGAATGAAATAACCACAGAGATGATATGTGGGCAAAAACTTGATTCCTAAGGATTTTCAGTGCCAAGTTGCTTACGTACAAGAAAGAAATTATCAGAAAGGCAAAAGCTTAGAAGAAATATCTTTATTAAAAATATAAACCCTTGAAAGTGTGTATCAACTTTAAGAATGAAAATTAAATATTTGATACATAGAAATTCTGGTATAAAAGTACCTGAGGAGAGCCCTGAAATTAGATTATAAGTTAAGTCTAATTATAAATCTGATTACAAAATAAATTTTTCAAATAATTATCAAAAGGAGATATCAAACAATTTTATCATGTATTCTAGGTATACAATCACAACCTATATTAACAAAGCAAGTAGAAAGGTGGGAAGTATATGGTAAAAACTCGTTAAATTCTTCATCTTACATGGGAGGGAACAAAAGGGCAGTTCATTCTTGTCCTTGGTAATTAAAGGACCAAAGCTTAAAGAATGTCTTCAAAAACTTAATGGTAACTACGAATGCAATTATAATCAGGATGTACACCAGCTAGATAACTGCAGTGAATAAAAAGAAATAAGCATGTCCAGTCTCTCTACCTTTTCCCTGCTTAATTCTTCTGAATATATTAATTTTTTCCTGTCTTCCTGCATTTTGATGCAAGCTCCTAGAGGAGAGGGAATTTGTTTTATTAACTACTAATCCATGGTACCTATAGAAACAAATACCTATTTGTTTACATCTTAAGTTATGTATTTTTATGTAGGCAAAGGTATCACTTTCTCCCTTGTTTTCTTCTACTGCTTTAATGCTATATATATGTATATTTGTATATTTGATCTTTTCCTTGGCTGTTTTTGTATTTCAGGTCTCTGTTGGTTGATTTTTATATCACAGCTGCACTATTACAGATTTAAAATATATGCTACTGTCAGCAAAGGCAAGATTTAATCTGTTTGACTTTATAATATTAAATAAGACACAGCAGTGTTTATTTGTGGTGAAAAATCTGAAGGAATCTAAAGGACCAACAATAGAGAAATAAGCAGTTAAGATACTTCGTACAATGGACTACTCTGCAAACAAGTCAAAGCTAACTGTTACAGCTAAATAAAAATCCATGCCCATGAACATATTTAAAATGAGCGCCACTTCCCTGTTGGGAAACGGTCCTGCCCACACACCATGGCAGCTGTGGGGAGAGGGTCCTGTGATATATTAAAAACCATATTTCTGAAGAATTTGGGGAATGCTCATGACATAATATTAAGTTTAAAAAAATTGAGATAGAAAACTGAAAATGCAGTGAATCCAGTTTTATTGTCGAGTCTTTATTCACGTTTTAAAGGCTAAACAGAAAATGGAACGAGCTGTAAACAGGTTTACAATGCAACACAACTGATTTCTTTTTACCTTTCTGTAGTTTAATTTTCTTCCATAAATTGACATTTTTATATTAACAGCTCTAGAACTATTGTTAAAACCTTGTTAAAGCGCTGCACGGAGAGGAAGTCAAAGTGCTTATTTTTGAGACATACAACCATCTGCAGCACCACCAGACAGAGCTCAGGGACTTTTGTATCGAGGTGACCCGAGAAGCCTCCCTCTGCCGTCAGCATCCCGTGCTCTCATCCTACCAGGATGAATGTAGTTTCTTTGCAGAGGCAGGACGTCATGGCAGGTTTCACCTGGCTGACAGACACCTTCAAGTGAAGATTGACTGCCCAGGTTAACCCCAGACAAAAGTTTCTGGTCTCTGGCGACTGAAGGACAGGGGTCATCTGATCTGCCCACACGCTCCCCTGCCAGGCTGCTTCCTTCCTCCTTCGGCTCCAGCCGTCCTCACCTGGGAGCCTCTTTGCCTAACATGTTGCAGGTGGTTTCCAGGTAACAGATCAAAAGCACACTGTGTGGTGCTCCCTGTCGGCATCCGGGCAGTGGGCTTTGAGGGGAAGGTTTGGCTGTTGCTTTCGTGTCGCTGCTGTCCTGACCATCATCCTGATGTCAGACCACAGGGTGCCCACGAAGGCCTGGCCATGTCGACCCTATTACTCAGCTCCATACATGGAGAGAGATGGGAAGGATAAGAGTATTTCGGGCCTTCTGGGCTTTTTCAATTGTTTTCTGTGATTTGGTAAAACTACTGGGTGGAGAGTATCAAACTCACACTTTTTTTTAGGTCTCAACTTCTGTTTACTCTACTGTTTTACTTCATGGGCAACTGCTTTTGTTTGTTTGTTTGTTTTTTAAATTGGCATTTGACTTGCCAGTTTCTAGCAAGTCTTTGCAGAGACTGTAAATTCAATTATTATGTGAGATGTTGTCTACGGGCCATTGTTCCATGGACAAATGAGTGTCAGCCATCCGGGAACCCTCCCAACTCTAGAAGTACACAGAGCAAGGGACTGGTGATGTGCAAGAATCAGCCATGTGTCACATCTACAGGACACTGGACAACCCACAAAGCAGGTCTGCGTCTGCGATGTCATCCAGTACTCACAGGGGTTCTCTGGAGCAGTCATTAGCTCTGTTTTGAAGTCTGAGAGTTTGACATTTGCTGGCAGTTACAGAATAAATAGAAACAGACATATAGAACATATAGAAATGAGAGCCAGGTCTTCCAAATCTCCTTTCCACTATTAAATGATAATCCTGTCAGTGTATCTACCTGTGCCGGTTTGAATGTATTGTGTCCCCCAAAAGCCATTATCTTTGATGTAATCTTGTGTGAGCAGATGTTATCAGTTTTGATTAGATTTCTTTGAGTGTTTCTTTGGAGATGTGCCCCACCCAGCTGTGGGTGATGACTGATTGAATATTTCCATGGAGGCATTGCCCCACCCATTTAGGGTGGGCCTTGATCAGTGGAGCCATATAAATGGGCTGACAAGCAGAAGGAACTCAGTGCAACTGTGAGTGATGTTTGAAGAGGAGCTACAGCCAAGAGGGACACTTTGAAGAATGCACTGGAACTGAGAGAGGAGCTTCAGCTTACAGAGACATTTTGGAGACGGCCTTTGAAAGCTGAATTTTGCTCTGGAGAAGCTAAGAGAGGACAAAAGCCCCAAGAGCAACTGAGTGACATTTTGGAGAGAAGCTGAAGCCTAGAGAGGAACATCCTGGGAGGAAGCCATCTTGAAACCAGAACTTGGAGGAGACACCAGCCACGTGCCTTCCCAGCTAACAGAGGTTTTCTGGGCACCATTGGCCATCCTCCAGTGAAGGTACCCAATTGTTGATGCCTTACCTTGGACACTTTATGGCCTTAAGACTGTAACTGTGTAACCAAATAAACCCCCTTATATACAAGCCAATCCATCTCTGGTGTTTTGCATTCCGGCAGCATTAGCAAACTAGAACACTACCTTTGGGTTAAATTTATTTAAAAGGGGTCACACAGATCCTAGAACAAAGGTTTGTTCAAGGAGACCAATACATATTTCAAGGCCCTGGGACTCTGAGTTGGCTATAGAGTAGTAAAAATGACATTCATCAGAACCTAGGCAGAGAAAGAAAATTCTAAATAGGCAGAGTCTGGGAAAAATCCAAGTCTAAATTCTGAGTTCTTTCCAGGTATCATTTGCTAAAATCAAACACTGTCATGGGTAGATTTCATCTACAGAATTGTATAGACCATAAAGAAGAGAAGCCTCGGAGGATCACAACCCAAACCAAATAAAACCACAAGACATGATTTTTTTTTATTAAAATACGAATTTAAAAGGGGAAAATAAAGTAAATGCCCTATTACATCTGATGGGCAGATAGATGGTGATGGGGAGAAACTGAAGATGATGAATTTTTTCTAAACACTTAAAAAATTACCTCACCAATAATCCTAGAATGGAATATCTTAAGCAGCTTTACTTATTTTACATTTCCTGCCAATCCTGACATAGACCTAAAATAATAAAATTTGCAGTCCTTATGAGCTGGCATTCCTACTGACTCATTAATAGCAAATATGTTAAGGAATCAAACAGTACATAATTTTGTACCGTGTCACATTTTGTTCAGGTTTATTTAACATCAAACAAATGAAAGCTAATGGCCATGGCTGATTTAATGTCCGTGAATGTACTCAAAATGAACACTACTTCCCTGATTTGGAAACAGCACTACCTAAGGAACACTGTTCTCACACCCCACACAGTCATGGCCACGTGAGTATCCTGGGGGGTGGGGTGGGGTGGGCAGAGACAGGGCGCAACTCAAATGGTGGGTAGCACCCGGTGAGCCTCAGTTGTGTCCTCGGTCTCCCGTCCTCATCAAGAGACTGGGGAGAACACTCTCTGACCTGCAGAGCCCACCCTTTGCACGGGGAAGGCTCTGTGGGAGCAGAAACCGTGCCATGTGCTCACCACTGCCCTCAGAGTCATGCTTGTCAATCACATGGACTAGCGAGGAAAGCTCTTGATAAATAAGGCAGGACTCAGATGTTTGGAATGACAACAGCAGCTACCGTTCATGTGAATGTGAGTATAGGCAAGAAAGTAGGTGACGGGACTGACGTATATTATCTCATTTAATAATCACAACCATCCTCCAGGATAGGTATTATTAATTCATATTTTACAGATGAGGTGGCTAACAGTTGCCCAATTCAAGTGGCGGAACTGAAAGTTGAACCCAAAAGTGTGTAACTCCAACTCCTAGGCACTTAGTCCCTCTACCTCTCTGCCCTTAGCTTTCCAGGGCATTTTTCCATGGTCCATATGCCATGTTTTTTCAGAAAAGCTGGCAATTGGAGATCTCTTACATGGTTCAGTTCATTTTATTCATTAATTCAAGTAACATTGATTGTCCCACATGGAAAAAGCAATGTGCTAGACACCATGGAAAGCAAAGACTCAGAATACATGGTCCTTCCCCAAGTTACTTAGTCTAGTTGGAGAGAAAAGAAGCCAGAGATAAGGAGTGAAGTAGCAATTCCATAGTTAATAACTGTACATGCTAACCAATGTCATAGGCCCCATTCTAATTGTCTCTTCAAGTACAGACTAGTGAGATGACATTCAGAGAAGGGTGTAGTCATGTAGGATGGGTCATCTGGGAAAGTTCTGGAAATAAGGGGGCCCATGCTGGCCCTTGCTCTTTAATCAAAGTTTAAACTTGCTTTTGAAGTGGAAATCAAAGGCACAGGAGGGCCAGAAGGAGGTGAGGTGCTGTTCTGGAAAGCTGCGGTTTGAGTCCTGGTTCCACCCTTTGCTAGTGGTGTCATCTTGGGCAAACTACTGAACTCTTCCCTCTTAATCTATAAAATGGAGCTAACAATTGGTCCTCTTTCTTGAGTTGTGATGGGATTAAATGAGAGAGCTGACATGTGCAAACTGGTGAGCTCAGGGCCACCTACAGCAATAGCTCAATAAATGGTGATGTTGATAGATATTACTTTCACTAGTTAAAAAAGAGATGAAAGATTAAAACTGAGAAAAATGAATGAAATCCCCCTGTAGCTTCTACTTTCTTGCAGAAAGGACACTATATTAAGCATACAGAATTAACAGGAAAGTTTTAATTTCAATTACTGACCTCAACTCTTCCCAAGGCCAAGAGTAAAATTTTAAGTGCCTTTTTCCATATGTCATTTAAGTATCATTTGTTATAGAAAACAAAAAGGTAATTTTTTAAAGCCAAAGATTTGTTCTTGGCACAATATTTTCTCTTAGCACTTTTCCTTAGCAACTTAAATGGCTTACTAAAATAAAATAGGAAAAGAAACCATTATGTAGCAAGCAAGCAAGCAAATTTTAAGAGGACCAATGACAAATTAGAATATACTCAGAGGAGGAATCTAGAACAAATGAGCTATGGGTTGAATTGTTTTCCCCAGAAAGACATGTTCAAGTCCTAACCCCACCCCCACCCCCCCAGTCCTGTGAACATGACCATATTTGCAAATAGGGTCTCCGAAGATGTCATTAGATAAAATGAGGCAAAACACAATTAGTGCGGGCCTTCATGCAATATGACTGGTGTCCTTATAAGAAGAGGACACTTGGGCACAGACTCCATGTGAATACACCAGGTGACAACTGATGCAGAGATCGAAGCCCAAGGGATGGCCAGCAACCCAACAGAAGCCAGGAAGAGACAAGGAAGGATTATTCCTTACAGACTTCAGACTGTGAGCCTCCAGAACTGTGAGTCAAATTTCTGCTGTTTTAAGATATTCAGTGTGTGGTACTTTGTTACAGCAGCCCTAAGGAAACAAGGTGCCATGGTATTAAGGAACAGACTTTAAGTCCAAGGATCTAGTGGCTTTAGGGAACCACAGTCATCATCTCCCATTACTGACAAGGTGTTGTGTAGAAGAGGGAGAAGGCTTGTTCTGCCTTGTCCCAAGGAGCAGAAATTAGACCAATTTCTATGTTTTAGGAAAGCAGACTGGAGTTAGTATTTTTAAAAATATAGAAAGAGAAAAAGAAAAATAGAAGTACCTCTTCAAAAGAATGAAGTTCTTATACTTGCAACATGGATGTACCATGAAGACATGTTGAGTGAAATAAGCCAGACACAAAAGGACAAATATGTGATCTCAGCGATGTGAAATAATTAGAACAGGCAAATTCAGAGAGTCAGAAACTAGAGTACAGGTTGCCAGGGGCCAGGGTGGAGATAGGGAATGGGGAGTGTGCTGGTTTGAATCTATTATGTACCCAGAAAAGACTGTGTTCTTTTAATCCAATCTTGTGGGGGCAGACCTATTATGGGGTTGGACCTTTTGATTAGGTTGTTTCCATGGACACATGACCCTGCCCATTCTAAGTGGGTTGTAATTCTCTTGCTTGGAGTCCTCCATGAGAGGATAAAAGGCAGAGATATTTTAAAGAGGGCAAAAAGAAGCTAAGATTTGTAATCCAGAGTTGGCCCAGGGAGAAGCTAACAGAGAAGCTAAGACAGAAGCCCAGAGACGTTTTGGGGAAAGCCACAGAAACCAGAAGCTAAACCTGAGAGAGGACCAGCAGACTCCAGCCATTTGCCTTCCCAAGTGAGAGAGGAACTCCAGATGCCATCGGCCTTTCTTCAGAGAAGATATCACCCTGTTGATGCCTTAATTGGGACATTTCCATGGCCTTACAACTGTAAATTTGTGAACTAATAAACCCCCATTGCAAAAGCCAATCCATTTCTGGTATATTGCATTTTGGCAGCTTTAGCCAGCCAGAATAGGGATTTAATGCTTAAATTGTACTGAGTTTCTGTTTAGTGTGATGGAAAAGATTTGGTAATGGATGGTGGTGATGGTAGCACATTGTGCATGTAATTAGCACCACTGAATTATGTACTGAATGCAGTTAAAAGGCAAAATTTTAGGTTGCATATGTTACTAAAATAAAATAAATAAAACCATAGGATGGTGCAACACAGTAAACCCTAATGTAAACTATGGACTATAGTTAATTGTACAATTATGACAATATTCTTTCATCAATTGTAAGAAAGGTACTGCACTATTGCAAGGTGTTAATGGGGGTATAAGGGAACTCTATTTTCTGCATGATTTTTCTGTAAATCTACAACTTCTTTAATAAAAAAGTATATTTAAAAATGGCATTGGCTGCCATAATGGACAATGAGTAGTCCTTGCAGAGCTAGGCAACTGGCTGTGAAGGATGCGGCTCTAATCACCTTACCTGCCCCCTCCTCTCCACTGCCTGGCCCATCTGCTCTCCACACAGCAGACAGACTACTCTTGCAAAATGCAAATCAGATCATAAGCTTGCCTTTTAAACATTTTAATCCAGTGGTTCTCAGCCTTGTGGTCACAGCGTTACCTGAACGTTCTTTAAAATCCTCTTTCCCAGCCAGCCCTGGAGGACCAATTCAAACCAGCATCTCCAGGGGCTGGGCCAGCATTCCTAAAGCCCACAGATGACTCCAGTGCGCAGCAAGGTGGAGACTGGGGGCTGTAATCCACAGACCCAGCTCCTCATGCGGCTACGAGGCCCTCACAGAATAGGCCGCACCTGCCTCCCAGCCTCCCCTCCCACCCTGCTCCCCTCTCTCTACATTTGCTCTTCAAGCCCATGGGCTTTCTTTCTGTCTCTCAGTTACTCCTCTCACCCCTGGCACGTGGGCTCCACCTGAGAGAACATCCTCCCCCCCATCAGGCACTTAACACCTGCCCCCTCTCTGGGAGGTCACCTGGGGAGGCCTTCCTCGGTGCCCCCACATTAGATCTGATTCCCTGTTACATGAGATGCACTCAGAATATCTGACTTCAGAGCCCAAGCCATAGTTTTTAAACACAAACCTTGTGTAATTACTTGTTTAATATTTGAATCTTTCTTTAAAAAGTAGGCTCCCTAACCCTGGCATTGATTGAATTGATGGATTGAAAATGCCTTCCTACCAAAGGGGGAAAAGAAAGGTAACAAAATAAGTTTACAGAGGCTAAGAGATTTCAAATAGAGTCAAGAGGCTATCCTGGATGTTATTCTTATGCAAGTTCCAGCTAGATATCCCAAATGGCCACAGTATACCATGCCCTTACCAAAAGTAGTCCCCAAATACCTAAGTCCCCACCTGAGACTCTGTAAAAGTTTCACTCACCGAGTTTATTTTTCAGAAACTTAAAGCCTCCAGATTGTTCCTATGCCAGATAAGTCCCAAAACCCAGAGGCAATAGCCGCTTCAAGAACATGAACCAGGTGCAGCCCCATTCCCCATAATGTCAACAATTATAATTGATATAATTAATGTCCTAGGTCTCAGAAACCAGAAAACAAAGGCGTGGGTGGTTCTGGAGAAACTCATTTTCTTTGACGATTCTTTCTGGAATGGACATCCCAGGGCCCGCAGGGGCTATGAAGATGCTGTCACCAGCTGGAGCTAAAGCTAAGAGCCCTATGGGTGCAGGTGTGGCCTGACTCAGATTAAGGCTGGAGCAGGAGAGCTGCTACTCACAGTTCTTGGTTCCAGAAGGAAATGTGCAAATCTCTAGCCACCCTGGAGACGAGGCACAAAGCCCGCGCCCTTGGGGCACACAGTCAACAGTGCAATCCCACCCTTGCTAGAGACTTGGTACAGGAGCCAAGGCAAACCCGAAGGGAACAGCTGGAGTCTCCTGGCATCACCTTTTAAAAAGTCCCCTTTTCACATAATCAAATGGAATGAAGCTGCCTTGGTTCAGAGTCAGGTCTAGCATAAAGTACTTTGAGAAGGAAATGACAATTTTCAGATTTTTCTGCTTACACATTGCTCAGATGAAGACTGCAGAAAACATGCCCCAGCATTTACAAATAAGAAAGAAACGGCTTTCTTGGCCAACTCCCTAAGTGGGGCCTGGGCTTCCACTGTGCTCACCTCCTAATGGGCTCAGAGACAGTCCAAGAGTTCAAACAGGCACAGATTCATGCTCATTTTTTGTCACTATTTAATTTTTCTAAGAGGGTAATTGCCACATATTAAATCTACATATAGATTTCAGCAATATTACAATTAAGATTCATTAAGGCTCAGTAATGGAACCAGCTGAGAGTTGAAAATGCCCCTACTCCAAAGCCATAACCATCATCCCTATATATTTCATTATCAGGGTTGAGAGGACCCACCAAAATGTCGTATTTGAAAAATAGCTCAAACATGCATCTGTCTTTCTTCTGGTACTTACTGTTCCAGGAGGGCAGGCCAGGACGTGTCTCAGTAGAGATGAATTCCTTCTAAAGTCATGGCTATGCCTAGTACCTTCTAGCATCTTTGGCTTTATCACCCCAGCACAGGCTTGTGCCTTGACAGATTGGGTGGAAGAGCAGGCTCTGGTGTAGCCCAGTGGTTCCCAAACTCGAGTGAGCCTCAGAATCACCAGGAGGGCTTGTTCAACCAGATTGCTGGACCCCACCCCCAGAGTTTCTGATTTAAAAGGTGGCCCAAGGCCAGAGAATTTGCATGTGTGACAAGTTCTCAGCTGAAGACAATGCAGTTCTTACAAGTTCCCAGGTGAACTTGAAAGTTCTTGAAGCTGCTGGCCTGTAGTTCCCAATCCTGGCTGTGCATTTGAATCACCTGGGGACCCTTTAAGACATGGCTAACCTTCATTCCTCTCATGATGTCTGATTTAACTGGGGCTAAAGGAGACTGGGAATCCCGTTCTGATACAGTAGCTCAGCTAGCCTCTGAAATAAATGCTATCATCTTTTAAAAAATCCTTTTTACTATAAAATAAAAACATGTAACCAAGAAGTTGGGATTTAAGGACTGATTATGGTTACTGAATCATTATATAGATATTCCTTTTACTTTCTGGTATGTTAGAATAGACAGAGGAAAATACCTGAAACCTGAATTGTAATCCAGCTGCCTTGATCTCTGATAATTATTGTATAATCTTTATCTTGTGCCCTTGTGATTGTAAAAACCTTGTGACTAACCTTCACTTGCACCCATTTATCCAGTTTTTGGACTTCAAAGTCTTATGATCACTAAAGACAACCCCTAATGTTTATTGATGAAGGGTCTCGGGTCAGCCCAGAACTAACCAAAATGGGCACGCCTGACATGCGCAGTAGCTTAGACTTAAACTTACAAGTCACCTATACCTCATTATAATTCTAAAAATCACACCCATCATCATATTAAAGCAGCCATTTTCTTACATATGTTCTGTGACTAAGGATGTAACCAATCTGTGCATGATCAATAATTAGATCACTTCTAATTACATAATTTGGGGCCATTGTACTCATTATTCTAAAACTGGCCCATCTTTTGATGCTATAAAACTATCATAATTACTGCAGTTCGGAGAGACAGATTTTGGACCCATAGGCTATCTGTTGTCCTGCTTCGTGCCTAGCAATAAAACTCTTTCTTTCTTTGAAACCCTGATGTCTCAGGAATTGGTCATTTGAGCACATCAGGCAAAAGAATCCACTGCCTTGGAAAGACATACAAAACAATCATATAACCTAATGAATTCTTTCATGGTGTACCTCTTTATAGTCATCATCCAGGTCAAGAAATCAAACTTGGTTAGCCACTCCAGACCTCCTCCTTGGGCTGCTTCCAAATCACAACCCCTTGCCTTCCCCCAAAGAATCAACCATCCTGACTTTTAGAGTAATCACCTCCTTGTGTTTCTTTTTAGTTTTTTCATCTAAGAATGCATCCCTAGACACTAGTTACATCTGGCCTTTTTTAAAAATTTGACATACCTTTTAAATCCTTTTAATCCTTTTCTTTTCCTTACATTTAATCTGTTGAAAAACCCAGGCCATTTGACCTGTAGTTTCCAATGTCTGGATTTTGTTGCTTGTACACTCATGGCGCGATTCTGCATGTCCCTCTGTCCTCGAAATTTCCTGCAAATTGGCAGCTGGATCCAAAGGTCTGATGGGACTCCAGTTTGTGTGTGTTGACAAAGCTATAGGAGACAGATAATGTCTAGTTGTCTCTCTTTTTGTGATGCTAGCAGCCATTAACCCATAGCACTCAGATCTGTTAATTGATAGGGGGATTTCAAAATGGTGCTATTCTAACCCCATCATTTCTCTTTGCTTTTTGTTAGAATGCTTTTATATAGAGATGTTTTCTTGCATTTACTCTTTGGTTACACAGTGTTTCAGTACGTACAGGAAACTCAGGATAAATGCATCATTCTTTCCCTTTATTTACCAGTTCTCAAGATAATAAAAGTCCATGTAGTTCACCAATTATTTTTTTCTTTTTAAACTATCATTAGGAATTCATAGACTTAAATATATTTGATGTTTTAATCCATTGTAATTATTATCCTTATTGAAGCATATATTATGCCCTCTATCTTCTGGCATAAAACATTGCTCCCAAAGTCTGATGATAACTTAATTTTCCCTTCTAAGTCACTTACGCTTAAAATCCAGTAATTTTAATAGAATATTTCTTGATATTGGTCATTCTGGGCTGATATTCTCAGCTGTGTTGTGTGGTCTTTCAATATCTAGCTTTAAATCTTCTTTTTTTTTATTCGGTGAAATTTTCTTAAATTGAACTTCATATTTGTTTTGCGCCCTTGTTTATTTTCTTTTTCAAGGAGTCTGTCATCTGCATATTGTATGGTCTTTGTCCATCGTCAATATTTGTCACCTTCCCTTGAATCCTTTTTATCTCTTTCCTTGTTTCTTTTTGATTTTTAAAATTTTCCTCCTTTTCACCCTTTTCCTTAAGTCATTGTTTATTCTGTTTACTCTCTCATTTTCCTCATAGTTCAGTTTTCATTTTGGAAATGAATTTTAAAATTTTATTCTTAGTTCTTTCCTGAGTTTGTCATTTTCTTTCTGAGTTTTTCTACTTCTAATTTATATTATTCTTTCCTATCTTATTCTATTTTCCAAATGCCTTTTTGCTCATTTTGAAATAGTAGGTTATGGTTTTCTGGGCTTCTCTGTCTGGCATGCTTTCATTGTCATTATGGATATTATTCTGCTCCTTATTCTTTTTTTTCTCATAATAACTCTAAATAGATTTTGACCTTGAATTATACTTGTCGCTCATTTTTATGTGATTTCATTTTTCTTGAACCTTAAAAAGGAGGCATGGTTCAGAATAGCTTTTCTAACTACTCAGAGTTCTGTTTATTATTATTATTTTTTGATGTGTTCAAAAATATGGTGGCTTGCTTTCTGAATGTTTCTTGTTCTGTTCCCTTCCTCTACTTTTAAAGGAACTTTCTCTTTCCTTTTTCTCTATCGTCCATTTCCAGCTCAATTTTGATTCTACTTCCAGATATTTTCTCCTTATTGTGTGTTTCCATCTTGGAAAGGAGACCTGGTTAGTCCATTTCAAGAGTTTACGTGCCTTGCTTCATCACTTTCAGAACTTGCCGAGGAACCCTTCCATTTAAAATGTAAAAACTGTATTGCTGCTGCCATTTACAGTGTAGCCACATTTTTCATTACATTTTAAAATATCTGTTTACCATCTGCAGAGGAAGGGATAAATTATAGAATTCACTTCACAAAGATTTTGTTTGAGGGCTACAGCAAAGGGAAGGAAAGTATTCTTATGTTATAAAGCAGCTCTGTCCAAGAGAACGTTCCACAATAATGGAAATATCTTCTATCTGGGCTTCATGTGGTTATTGAGCACTGGAACATCACTAGTACAAATGAGAAACTGAATTTTAAATTTCATTCAATTTGAATTAATTCAAATCTAAATTTATCTTATTCTTATTCTTTCTGGTGTAAGGAAAATGTTCAAAAATAAATTGGGGTGATGAATGCATAACTGTATGATGGTACTGTGAACAGTTGATTGTACACCATGGATGACTGTATGGCAGATGAATATATCTCAATAAAACTGAATTTAATTAAAATCTATATTTAAATGGCCACTGGTAGATAGTGGTGCCATATTGGGCAGTGCATTTCTAAAGAAATCTGATGCCTTCTATTTGCTGACTTCTTTCCATTGGACTGAGCTGTACCTTTTAGAGGGATACAAATCACGAATAACATCCTGCCTTCATGGAGCTTATACTTCTTTACTAGGAATCTGTTCAGACGTTTTAAATTCCTGCATTTTATAGATGGAGAAATAGTTTGGGTTTCTACATTACAGAATTACCAATGACCTTGAGTCAAATACTCTTTGGTTTTTAGTGATACTCAGAGATAACTTTAGAGAACTGCTATAGTTAAGACTTTGGGGAGCATTGCTTGGGACATGATTAAATTTAAGATATCATTCTTCTCCAACTTAAAAATTTTATTGCTTTCAATTGTCAAAATAGTTTTCTCTTCCATAAGCAATGTAAAGGCGGGTATGATGTCTGTTTTGTTCCCCGATAATAGATGGTCAGTAAATAGTAATTGACTCAATGAATGAGGATGAGAGTGGGCAAACTACAACCCATGAGCCAAATCTGGTCTACCCCATGTTTTCTTTTTTAATATGACCCACAAGCAAAGAACGGTTGTTACATTTTTAAATAGTTGGAAAAAAAGCAAAAGAATAATATATTGTGACAGGTAAAAATTATATGAAATTCAAATTTTAGTGTTCATAAAGTTTTTTGGAGCACAGCCACCCTCATTTGGTTAGTATTGTGTATGGCTGCTTTCATATTATATGGGGCCGAGTTGAACACTTAAAACAAACACCATCTGGCTGGCAAAACCTAAAATATTTACTATCTGGCTCTCTCCAGAAAAAGTTTGCAGACTCCTGAATTAGTGGATAAATGCCCATTATTTGAGCAGGAGAAATTTGCTTGTGTTTCACATTGTAAAAGAAAGTGAACATTTTAAGAAGCTTCCTCTTAGCTCTGGCCAGAGAAAATTACTTTCCACACTCAATTATGAAGAGCTGGGCATCTGATCTGGAAAATAAGCAGGAGCCTTAATGGAGTTATTAAAGGTGCAGCATAAGAAATATAATTCCCTACAGGAATTCTGTTAAGGTCATGAAACTTGAGGGAAACAAAGAATTTAAATGCCTGTTTATTATTTGCTTTCACAAAAATGCCTGGCCTGAAAGAAATTACCCATTCTAAATGCTTCAGCAGAGAAAATGTTCACATCCTCCTCGCAGATTTGGGAGAAAGGAAGAGAGGAGCATTAGCTAGCAATATTATAAATCTTTGGGAGATCAGAACAAGCATCTCCTGAACATTATAAGACCTAGCAAGAGCTGCGTATCAGCCCTGAAAAAGTGCATCAGGGAACAGTTTCATCTTGGGAAATCTCAGGTTCCATATGGAGTCTTTCTTTCAGGGGGAAGTAAACATTATCCTTTTTAGGAGCAGACAAGCTCTTAATTAAATGGTTGACCCTTTCACAACTTTTACCCAGGAGCAAAATGCATCCTGTTTGGATGTTAATAGTCTAATCATGAACATAACTTGTAATATAAAATGAGAGGAGATGTATTAACACATCCCAAATAATTACAATCTCTCTTTGGAGAAACAAGTCATATTATTTCAAATACCAAGCTGTGTCCCTAAAATGGCACTAAAACTTTCAAAGCTCTATCAGTGAAGATGATGGCAAATAATTAAATAGACAGAGCCATTTACAACACAAATCAAGATAGAAAGGGAACCTTTGGCAGTTGACATTTAAGAAAAAAAAGATTACAGCATAGTGAGGACAATATAATCTAATATTCCAAGTTGTTTGTGCACCCAGAGAATGAGCCGGCAAATTGTTTGCAACGGGGTCTACTTGGAATCATATTTCCTGCCACAGATTATTGTCAGGGTGTTAGAGAATAATTTTGGGTATGTTCCTTAATTTTTGTTTTCTTTGGACCTTAGGACAGGGTGCTCACATGATTTGCAAAAGCTTCCTGGGGGAAGAATGGGATCCAGAAATGAACAATGCTTAAGGCAGAAGACAGACCTCAAGAAGTTAGCTGAAGCCATGTGTGATAAATTAGCAGCAAACGATTGTCACAGCCAGATGGAGAAAGACATTTGGCTTATTAGGATGTGACAGATCCATAAAGGATGCATCAGAAAACTACAAGAGGTGCCACAGCATGGTGCTTAAAAGCCTGTGCTTGGAGCTAGAAGGATTTGGGGTAAAATTTTCATTCTTCCTCATACAGCTGTGTGATCTTGGGCAAGTAACTTAACAGCATCTGTGATAATGGTAAAATAATAGCACCTATCTCTGAGGGCTGTGTGAAAATTAAAAGAAAGAATGCTCCACGGTGCTTGGCAGTAGGCTTGTCACTCAGTAAATATTGATTACAACCAGGATGATGTTGGTGACATAAGTTGCATTGGATGTGATATGGTGGGTGAGCTGGTCTACCAAATGAAGAAGTGGGAAAAAATTAGGGAAAGAAATTGTCTTATGTATCACTCAATCGATTTTCAGACTAGAACAAAGGAGGTGAAGGAGGCCCTGCTTCATTAGCTTCATGAGAATCTGGGGTCTGCCTGCCTTTTACTGCATGTAACAAATGCATCTGGGGCACCCACCATTTTTTCCTGCCCTTTCTTCGAGGGCACACAAAGATGAGCCCCTGCATGTTTGTGTCACATCTCCCAGCTCCTCTCTGGCCACAGTCAATGAGAACAAGGATGGACCCTTCTGATCCTTTTTCCGGGAGAAAATTTGTCTCATGCTTGGATGCCTCATTATCTCAAGCCATTTCACAAAATTCATCAGCAATTTCCAAAATAAAATTAATTTAGATGAATAGTGTGCTGGTTTGGATATATTATATCCCCAAAAAGCCAAGTTCTTTTAATCTAGTCTTGTGGGGGCAGATGTATTAGTGTTGATTACGTTGGAACCTGTTGATTGATTCCATGGAGATGTGACTCAATCAACTGTGGGCGAGACCTTTGATTAGATAATTTCCATGGAGGTGTTACCCCGCCCATTTAGGGTGAGTCTTAATTAAATCACTGGAGTCCTATAAAAGAGTTCACAGACAGAAGGAGCTCAGAGCAGCTGCGAGTGACATTTTGAAGAGCTAAGAGAGACATTTTGGAGACGGCCATTGAAAGCAGATTTTGCTGACATTTTGGAGATGCTAGCCCAGTGTTTTCTCCAGAGAAGCTAAGAGAGAACAAAATGTCCAAGAGCAACATTTTGAAGAATGCACAGGAGCTGAGAGAGGAGCTGGAACGCAACCCAGAATCAGCAGATGCCAGCACATGTCTTCCCAGCTAACAGGTTTTCCAGAGGCTATTGGCCTTCCTTCAGTGAAGATATACTCAAGTGGGTGCCTTAATTTGGACATTTTCATGGCACTTCAGACTGTAAATGTGTAAGCAAAAAAAACCCCTTTACAAAAGCCAATCCATTTCTGGTATTTTGCATAACGGCAGTCTTGGCAAACTGAAACAAATACCTTTAAAAATAAACACTTGTAGTGGAATGCTTTTAGGGATGAGAAAGAAGATGCAAAATCAGATCAGTGATGAAGACTTGTAAACCCAAAGTCACAGGCACAGTGCTGTCCTAGGCATTCTGGGGGTAAAAGAGATCAGACAGTCTGGCTAGGAGAGCAGAGAAAAGGCACAGAGGGTTGCACTGTCAAGAGTTAACTGTGGCCCCTCTTCTTTGTAAATCCTGAAAAGGAAACAGGGAATGGCTCTCAGGAATGCCAGTGTCTTTACTTTTCCTGCAAACATCCCAAAGCACAATAGCTTGTTTTTGTTCTTGATTCTCTATTTTTTAATCTCTTCTTGGCCATAAATTGGGCAATATTTTAAATATTGAAGAAATGAGGAATGGAATTTTCTTTTTGACCAAGCAATTTTAAAAAAACGTAGTGATTAACTGGAAATTATAAAAAAAACAGAGACAGGTCAGCATTCTGTCGTATTGTCGTCTTTTTTTTTTTTTTTTCTTTTCTTTTCATTCTTTTAGTGAACTACAGGCTCTTTTAGTGAGCTACAGGCAATTCGCATCACGAGCAAACGGAGACCCTGATTGCTAAGCAATCCAGCTCCTTGTCTCTCAGACTCCTGGAGCCCACACACTGCTTCCTGCTCCCTTTTTCAGGAGCAGGCAAGGCCCACGCCCTGGGGGCAGCAAACCACTGTGCAAGGCAGGGGGACTGGCCCTAGGGAGCCTGACAAGATGAGCCAACTCTCTGTTCCTTCCCCCTTCCCTGAGTTATGACTCAAATTTTGTATTCTGCCTCCAGCTCTCTCTTGGGGCCAGTGATCTTGTTCTGTTCTCAGAATTATGGCCCCAAGGCAAGATTTCACCCCTGCCCTTGGACTAGGGAAAGGCCCCGAGCATCCCCCTCATGGAGGAAGCCATAGCTTGGGACAGTTTGACGCAGGAGGGATGGGGGTGGGGGGCAGGAGAGCTTAGTCATTTACTGAGCTGGCAAGAGCGGGATGCAGAGAAACATTCAGGCTTATCATATCCAGATGGAGATCACTAGACTGCAAAAGACACTGAGAGTAGTCAAATGTCAAAATATTTCCAACTAATGTCAAATTCATCCACGGACTAAATCCAATGGAAAGACATGTGAGGGTGTCGGAAACTTTGCTAATTAGTCTTGCGGAGAAAAGGCACTCAAATAACTGAGGTTTGTTCCCCATTTACACAACCTCATAATGCTTGCAGTTTTGATTCTCAGAACCGCAATTAAATAATGACTGGGTTTATTAATCATTAGGGAAATGCAAACAGGAGACAATGAGCCACTAGAATGGCTAAAATTAAAAAGACTGACCATACCACACCAAGTGTTGGCAAGGATATGGAGGGACTGGAACTGTCATACCCTGCTGGTGAGAGTGTGAATCCAATCACTTTGGAAGACAGTGTGGCAATTTCTTAAACAAACATATACCTATCATAGGATCTGGCCCTTCTCCTCGTAGGTATTTACCCAAGAGAAATGTAAGCACATGTCCATGCAAAGACCTGTAAATGAATATTCA